>NC_084742.1:59674156-59694156 GCF_033978785.1 Entelurus aequoreus | reverse complement strand
AGATGATGTATCGGGACAGATCCACTAAGAGTTTGAGCAGAAATATGTCGTGTAGGAATTAACTATACACAATAACACATGAACAAAATGCTGTGTCACATGAATGTTTTTTGAAGTAATACCTTTGTGACATGAAAACAACGCAAGTAATGTAAAAAAAAACCCTGGTGTTTACTTTTTGATATCAAAATAAAACACAAAGCAGTTTGGCTAATGAAGATGAAGTCTAATAAACAAGCTTTGTTCTTCTCTTGGTTCAGTACAACAGTTTGGCCAACAACAATAAAGAGGAGTGACATCTCTCACATCGAATACACAATCTTCACAGCCTGCGTTCAATTCAATGAGACGACAAAACATTATAGCTAGTATTGATGTTATTTGAACACTGATACATCCATCCATCCATTTTCTACCGCTTATTCCCTTCTGGGTCGCGGGGGGCGCTGGAGCCTGATACAGTTTGCATTTAAATAAAGGAGGAGTGAACATCCCAGTCAACAAAGTAAAGACTTTATAAACAAGTTGTGACAACTTTCCTCACCTCATTAACTCTCAGTCACAGCAGCTGATGGACACTGTATTGAGAAAATAAAATAGTTTTCTCCTTGGCTGTATACTTTTAGTGTGGGGACAAGTGTCTCCAATATTGTCCACACCTGTCTCCATCTAAACACAGCAGTGCGCTCTTAAACGCACGGCAAGAAGCGAGGGAAAACGACGTGAAACCAAGCGCTTGGCTCCGTTTACTCCGAGGGGAAATCTTCGCAGCAAAGTCCGTGTCGTTAGTCCGCCATGATTATCAAGCCAAACGACGCTAGTGCGCATGCGCCTGACTTCCTGTTGCCTAAAATGCATTAATAAATGACGTTTTTTTCAGTAATTAAAACATTATACGTATCGGGAATTTTATTGCGGATTATCATTATACCGTTTATAGTTACATCCCTCGTCCGTTAACAAGTAAAAAGTCAAGGGTGGTCACGGCATGTTCTTGCCGCAAATGTTGGTGAATTTTTTTAGGGCATTACGGAAAATGACGAGGATTTGAGCCCTGTTATAGTGCACATTTAAAAAAACAACAAAAAAAACAACATATTTTACACGGTTTTGGCCTAAAATAAGTGTTAGATCACATTTTATCGATGTCTTCTATGTATTGTAAATTCTGGACTACAAGCCACTCCTTTTTTCCTAAGCTTGGCACTCTGCGGCTTATAAAACGGTGCTGCTAATTTATGGATTTTTCTTCGCCGACGGCCATTGAGCAAATCGTTTTCATTAAACACACGCAAACACACTTAAACTGCATGTTATTGTTTGCGCTACGGTGCCATCTTTTGGACGAAACTGCCCACTGCAGGTGCTGCTGGGTGAATGTGAAGTCCTGCTGTTTAAAGCTCTGAACCGGAAGTAATAATAATACAAATAATAATAGATTTTATTTGTAAAAATCACTTTACATTGAGTAAACAACCTCAAAGTGCTATATTGTATTTACATTTTTTTTAAATAAAAAATAAGATAATAAAAAAATACAAATAAAAAAAAAAACTAGAACCGCCAAATAGCTAAAACTAGTATGCATGTATCTAAAAAAAAAGGTTTTTTTTAAAAAAAAAAGAAGGGTTTTTAAGCCTTTTTTAAAAAGCATCCACAGTCTGTGGTGCCCTCAGGTGGTCAGGGAGAGCGTTCCGCAAGTAGAAGTGCCGTTCCGTCTTCTGATCGTCCATAGCGTTTCTACTCGTATGGATTCTTCGCTCATAACTTCGTACATGAATACCTTCCTTACTGTGCCGAACAAGAATGGCCCCACTTTCAATGTGTGCAGAGACAATCGATGAAGTTATCGTTGGAGACAAAGAGTCAGCTAACAAGACTCCAAATGAAAACTTCCAGGAGACAAATGGGGGGGTAGGAAGTCACCTCATACGGGCTGGCAGGGTCCCAATTGACCAAGATTGACCTTTCTTGGTGTGGCCGTCATCGATTTAGGGTAAACGGAGCGAGACAAGGACCCGGCCTGACATCACTGTAAGTGTGCTAGTAGTGCTGGGGTGCGTGTGAGGCCAGGAGGAGACGAGGGAGGAGACGAGGAGGAGACGAGGAGGCTGGTGCTAACAAGGCCGATAAGAGCTCAATCAAACGCTACATTTCCTCCTCAAACGCTCTGTGGCGTCAGTCAGAAAGGGACAAAAGGAAAGCAGGATATAAAAAGGCCCGCTAAAGAAAGCGGCTTTCAATGCTGCTGAAGATGGAGAACACACAATAAACACGTGACAGAGAGACGATACTTTAACAAGACTCTTTAAAAAAAAAAAAGACTCATGAGAGGCATCAACAATCTAGTCTGCTGCCTAAACGGGCTGCAATGGCAAATACGTTTATTGTCTGCAACTCCAGAGAAAGGAAGTTGTTTGCAGGGTTGTGCGATATAAACAACATTAAATAGAAGTGATGTCAATGTGGCCCATGCAGATTTAACATCAATTACATGAATATATTTCATGTACATTTCAAAACATCAATTACATGAATATATTTCATGTACATTTCAAGTAAAAGTGGACTTCACTGCAGCACCTCGTTGTCTGGAGTTGCAAGATCCTATATTAAGAGAGGATGATCTGCAGCGTTGTGATGTACAACACAAAATGTCCTACACACAGTCAGTCATATCTTCTTTTTTTTGGCCAACACACATACATACATGCATATATATACATACATACATACATATACACACATACAGTATATGCATGCATATATATGTGTATATATATACATACATATATACACATACATACATATACACACTCATACATACATACATATATATATAAATATATACATACATGTATACACATATATACATATATACACACATACATACATATATTTGTATATATACATATATATATATATACACACATAAATACACCTATATACAGATACATACATGTATATACACATATATACATACACATATACACACATTATATATATGCATGTATGTATGTGTATATACAGTATATGTATATATGTGTATATATGTATGTATCTGTATATATGTTTGTATATATGTGTGTGTGTGTGTATATATATATATATATATATATATATATATATATATATATATATATATATATATATATACTGTATATATATACACTCATATATACACATATATATGTATATGTAAATACACTTATATACAGATACATACATATATATACACATATACACACATACATATATATATATATATATATATATATATATATATATATATATATATATTACGACTGCAACTAACGATTAATTTGATAATTGATTAATCTGTCGATTATTACTTCGATTAATCGATTGATAATCGGATAAAAGAGACAAACTACATTACTATCCTATCCAGTATTTTATTGAAAAAAAACAGCATACTGGCAACATACTTATTTTGATTGTTGTTTCTCAGCTGTTTGTAAATGTTGCAGTTTATAAATAAAGGTTTACTTAAAAAATAAATAAATAAATAAAACAATTGTAATTACAAAAATAAAATAAAAACCTCTGCGCATGCGCATAGCATAGATCCAACGAATCAATGACTAAATTAATCGGCAACTATTTTAATAATCGATTTTAATTGATTTAATCGATTAGTTGTTGCAGCCCTAATATATGTATACATATATATACACACACATATATACAGATACATACATATATACACACATACGGTATACGTAAACATGTACAGCAAATATATACACATATATATACATATATACAAATGTAAATACACCTATATACAGATACATACATATATATACACATACAGGTATACACACATATATATATATATATATATATATATATATATATATATATATATATATATATATATATATATATATACTGTGTATATATATATATATATATATATATATATATATATATATATATATATGTATGTCTGTATGTGTACAGTATGTATATATATATATATATATATATATATATATATATATATATATATATATATATATATATATATATATATATATATATATATATATATATATATAGCAAGAGGCTGCAACAATATATATATATATGGTGATAAGTATTTCATAAGATGTATGGGCCAACACTAGTTGTTTGTACTTCTAGTTGAAGCGCACAACTAGTGAATGATGGACAAAATGGTGGCATTAGCATCTTTGTACGTCCACTTTGTTCCAGTTGGTAAGATTTTGGAGAGCACTTGTGTGAACTGATCGTCATGTCAGATTCCAGCATCGTGGTCATTAGCTGCTACGTGCGAGCTCCGTCTTCTGGAACAATCCACTAAAGTCATCACCGAGCTCAATGGAGTGTTTGCTCGTCTCCTACGCTTCATTCTCTCGCCGACGTTCCGCCGTCACTTGAGAACTTCTTCTGCTCGGATGGAGGTGTCACATCTCCCGCTCCCCTCATTTCGCTTTCCGCCCACTCCGTCTCATCCAGCCCGCCCCTTCACCTCGCCGCTATTGTCGCCCGGCGCGCTCCACGCGTCAAAAAACAAAATAGCCGCGAGCGCTCGCACAATGGCGTGCGCACGTGCGCTCCGGCTTTTGTGTTCCAACAGTGCACGAAATGCTCTTTTTTGCTGGTGTCAGCGTACGCATTTATCTGCTTTGCTCCATTCAACTGATTGGACGGCCCACTCAGGCGGCGCCGTGCCAGCCCGCTGTCAGTCTGCCTCCTTGCTCTGTTTGGATTGTTTAACCGCTGTTGCCATGGAGATGGCATTCAAGTTAACGGAGGGCACGGAAGACCAGTCGTACGCCTCACTTCCTCTTTCTGGGAGCCTGGCGTGATGGCGTGCACACAATTGGAGAATAACTGCCATCCGTACTAGTTCTCCATCATAAGTGGACCACATGGATGAAAATATGTATCGCCGCTTCCTGCGATAACAATATATATCACCTTGGGGCGGCTTGGCTCGGTTGGTAGAGCGGCCTTGCCAGCAACTTGAGGGTTCCAGGTTCGATTCCCCCATCCTAGTCCAGTGTTTCCCACACATTCATTTATTTGTGGCGGCCCGCCACGAAAGAATTACGTCCGCCACAAATCATTTTTTGTCCTGTCCAGCTTCTCAGGCAAATCATAGAGTTGATGTAGATGCCCATATAGGCTGTTCAGATTTACTTTACAAAAGAGAAGTGTAGGATACTTCTCTTGTTGCCTTATTTGTATTTGACCACTACTGTTTTCTGTTTATTTGTTACTGACTGTGGCAGGACACCTCTGCCTCTGTTTCACTTTATGTTGCTGGTAAATAATATGGTTGTAGTAGTAGGCTAAAGTTAAATGATTTAGTATGCACTAATTAAAGGGGCAGAGCTTTAAGAGACATTTTAGCTTTTATATTTTATAAGATATATTTTTTGTAAGAACCACAATTAATAAATATATTTCTGTGAATAACTTATTGTTCAAGTCTGTATATAAATATGTACATAAAGTGTTGTAATTATATTGTAAAATGGATGGATGGATGGATGGACGTTTAAAACTAAACTGTTATTATTAATTAGTAAGTATACATTTTTTGAGCCTTTTTAGAGAAAATCATATCATTGTAGTAAATTATGCAAATTACTCGATAATGTCATGGTGACCACGCCCCTAGCCACGCCCCCACCACCACAGGTATCTTGGCAGTTTATGGGAAACACTGTAGTCACTACCAGATGTGGGTAGTAAAGCGCTACATTTACTCCGTTACATCTACTTGACTAACTTTTGGGATACATTGTACTTCTAAGTGTAGTTTTAATGCAACATACTTTTACTTTTACTTAAGTATATTTATAGAGAAGAAACGCTACTTTTGCTCCGCTCCATTTATCTACATTCAGCTCGCTACTGATTTTTATCCATCTGTTAATGCACGCTTTGTTTGTTTTGGTTTGTCAGACAGACCTTCAAAGTAGGATCTATCACATGCCTGCGTTTCACCAATCAAATGCAGTCACTGGTGACGTTTGACTCCGTTTCACCAATCAAATGCAGTCACTGGTGACGTTTGACTCCGTTTCACCAATCAAATGCAGTCACTGGTGACGTTTGACTCCGTTTCACCAATCAAATGCAGTCACTGGTGACGTTTGACTCCGTTTCACCAATCAAATGCAGTCACTGGTGACGTTTGACTCCGTTTCACCAATCAAATGCAGTCACTAGTGACGTTTGACTCCGTTACACCAATCAAATGCAGTCACTGGTGACGTTTGACTCCGTTTCACCAATCAAATGCAGTCACTGGTGACGTTTGACTCCGTTTCACCAATCAAATGCAGTCACTGGTGACGTTTGACTCCGTTTCACCAATCAAATGCAGTCACTGGTGACGTTTGACTCCGTTACACCAATCAAATGCAGTCACTGGTGACGTTTGACTCCCTTTCCCCAATCAAATGCAGTCACTGGTGACGTTTGCCTCCCTTTCCCCAATCAAATGCAGTCACTGGTGACGTTTGACTCCGTTTCACCAATCAAATGCAGTCACTGGTGACGTTTGCCTCCCTTTCCCCAATCAAATGCAGTCACTGGTGACGTTTGACTCCGTTTCACCAATCAAATGCAGTCACTGGTGACGTTTGACTCCGTTTCACCAATCAAATACAGTCACTGGTGACGTTTGACTCCGTTTCACCAATCAAATGCAGTCACTGGTGACGTTTGACTCCGTTTCACCAATCAAATGCAGTCACTGGTGACGTTTGACTCCGTTTTACCAATCAAATGCAGTCACTGGTGACGTTTGACTCCGTTTCACCAATCAAATGCAGTCACTGGTGACGTTTGACTCCGTTTCACCAATCAAATGCAGTCACTGGTGACGTTTGACTCCGTTTCACCAATCAAATGCAGTCACTGGTGACGTTTGACTCCGTTTCACCAATCAAATGCAGTCACTGGTGACGTTTGACTCCGTTACACCAATCAAATGCAGTCACTGGTGACGTTTGACTCCCTTTCCCCAATCAAATGCAGTCACTGGTGACGTTTGACTCCGTTTCACCAATCAAATGCAGTCACTGGTGACGTTTGCCTCCCTTTCCCCAATCAAATGCAGTCACTGGTGACGTTTGACTCCGTTTCACCAATCACATGCAGTCACTGGTGACGTTTGACTCCGTTTCACCAATCAAATGCAGTCACTGGTGACGTTTGACTCCGTTTCACCAATCAAATGCAGTCACTGGTGACGTTTGACTCCGTTTCACCAATCAAATGCAGTCACTGGTGACGTTTGACTCCGTTTCACCAATCAAATGCAGTCACTGGTGACGTTTGACTCCGTTTCACCAATCAAATGCAGTCACTGGTGACGTTTGACTCCGTTTCACCAATCAAATGCAGTCACTGGTGACGTTTGACTCCGTTTCACCAATCAAATGCAGTCACTGGTGACGTTTGACTCCGTTTCACCAATCAAATGCAGTCACTGGTGACGTTTGACTCCGTTTCACCAATCAAATGCAGTCACTGGTGACGTTTGACTCCGTTTCACCAATAAAATGCAGTCACTGGTGACGTTTGACTCCGTTTTACCAATCAAATGCAGTCACTGGTGACGTTTGACTCCGTTTCACCAATCAAATGCAGTCACTGGTGACGTTTGACTCCGTTTCACCAATCAAATGCAGTCACTGGTGACGTTTGACTCCGTTTCACCAATCAAATGCAGTCACTGGTGACGTTTGACTCCGTTTCACCAATCAAATGCAGTCACTGGTGACGTTTGCCTCCCTTTCCCCAATCAAATGCAGTCACTGGTGACGTTTGACTCCGTTTCACCAATCACATGCAGTCACTGGTGACGTTTGACTCCGTTTCACCAATCAAATGCAGTCACTGGTGACGTTTGCCTCCCTTTCCCCAATCAAATGCAGTCACTGGTGACGTTTGACTCCGTTTCACCAATCACATGCAGTCACTGGTGACGTTTGACTCCGTTTCACCAATCAAATGCAGTCACTGGTGACGTTTCACTCCGTTTCACCAATCAAATGCAGTCACTGGTGACGTTTGACTCCGTTTCACCAATCAAATGCAGTCACTGGTGACGTTTGCCTCCCTTTCCCCAATCAAATGCAGTCACTGGTGACGTTTGACTCCGTTTCACCAATCACATGCAGTCACTGGTGACGTTTGACTCCGTTTCACCAATCAAATGCAGTCACTGGTGACGTTTCACTCCGTTTCACCAATCAAATGCAGTCACTGGTGACGTTTGACTCCGTTTCACCAATCAAATGCAGTCACTGGTGACGTTTGACTCCGTTTCACCAATCAAATGCAGTCACTGGTGACGTTTGACTCCGTTTCACCAATCAAATGCAGTCACTGGTGACGTTTGACTCCGTTTCACCAATCAAATGCAGTCACTGGTGACGTTTGACTCCCTTTCACCAATCAAATGCAGTCACTGGTGACGTTTCACTCCGTTTCACCAATCAAATGCAGTCACTGGTGACGTTTGACTCCGTTTCACCAATCAAATGCAGTCACTGGTGACGTTTGACTCCGTTTCACCAATCAAATGCAGTCACTGGTGACGTTTGACTCCGTTTCACCAATCAAATGCAGTCACTGGTGACGTTTGACTCCGTTTCACCAATCAAATGCAGTCACTGGTGACGTTTGACTCCGTTTCACCAATCAAATGCAGTCACTGGTGACGTTTGACTCCGTTTCACCAATCAAATGCAGTCACTGGTGACGTTTGACTCCGTTTCACCAATCAAATGCAGTCACTGGTGACGTTTGACTCCGTTTCACCAATCAAATGCAGTCACTAGTGACGTTTGACTCCGTTACACCAATCAAATGCAGTCACTGGTGACGTTTGACTCCGTTTCACCAATCAAATGCAGTCACTGGTGACGTTTGACTCCGTTTCACCAATCAAATGCAGTCACTGGTGACGTTTGACTCCGTTTCCCCAATCAAATGCAGTCACTGGTGACGTTTGCCTCCCTTTCCCCAATCAAATGCAGTCACTGGTGACGTTTGACTCCGTTTCACCAATCAAATGCAGTCACTGGTGACGTTTGCCTCCCTTTCCCCAATCAAATGCAGTCACTGGTGACGTTTGACTCCGTTTCACCAATCAAATGCAGTCACTGGTGACGTTTGACTCCGTTTCACCAATCAAATGCAGTCACTGGTGACGTTTGACTCCGTTTCACCAATCAAATGCAGTCACTGGTGACGTTTGACTCCGTTTCACCAATCAAATGCAGTCACTGGTGACGTTTGACTCCGTTTTACCAATCAAATGCAGTCACTGGTGACGTTTGACTCCGTTTCACCAATCAAATGCAGTCACTGGTGACGTTTGACTCCGTTTCACCAATCAAATGCAGTCACTGGTGACGTTTGACTCCGTTTCACCAATCAAATGCAGTCACTGGTGACGTTTGACTCCGTTTCACCAATCAAATGCAGTCACTGGTGACGTTTGACTCCGTTACACCAATCAAATGCAGTCACTGGTGACGTTTGACTCCCTTTCCCCAATCAAATGCAGTCACTGGTGACGTTTGACTCCGTTTCACCAATCAAATGCAGTCACTGGTGACGTTTGCCTCCCTTTCCCCAATCAAATGCAGTCACTGGTGACGTTTGACTCCGTTTCACCAATCACATGCAGTCACTGGTGACGTTTGACTCCGTTTCACCAATCAAATGCAGTCACTGGTGACGTTTGACTCCGTTTCACCAATCAAATGCAGTCACTGGTGACGTTTGACTCCGTTTCACCAATCAAATGCAGTCACTGGTGACGTTTGACTCCGTTTCACCAATCAAATGCAGTCACTGGTGACGTTTGACTCCGTTTCACCAATCAAATGCAGTCACTGGTGACGTTTGACTCCGTTTCACCAATCAAATGCAGTCACTGGTGACGTTTGACTCCGTTTCACCAATCAAATGCAGTCACTGGTGACGTTTGACTCCGTTTCACCAATCAAATGCAGTCACTGGTGACGTTTGACTCCGTTTCACCAATCAAATGCAGTCACTGGTGACGTTTGACTCCGTTTCACCAATAAAATGCAGTCACTGGTGACGTTTGACTCCGTTTTACCAATCAAATGCAGTCACTGGTGACGTTTGACTCCGTTTCACCAATCAAATGCAGTCACTGGTGACGTTTGACTCCGTTTCACCAATCAAATGCAGTCACTGGTGACGTTTGACTCCGTTTCACCAATCAAATGCAGTCACTGGTGACGTTTGACTCCGTTTCACCAATCAAATGCAGTCACTGGTGACGTTTGCCTCCCTTTCCCCAATCAAATGCAGTCACTGGTGACGTTTGACTCCGTTTCACCAATCACATGCAGTCACTGGTGACGTTTGACTCCGTTTCACCAATCAAATGCAGTCACTGGTGACGTTTGCCTCCCTTTCCCCAATCAAATGCAGTCACTGGTGACGTTTGACTCCGTTTCACCAATCACATGCAGTCACTGGTGACGTTTGACTCCGTTTCACCAATCAAATGCAGTCACTGGTGACGTTTCACTCCGTTTCACCAATCAAATGCAGTCACTGGTGACGTTTGACTCCGTTTCACCAATCAAATGCAGTCACTGGTGACGTTTGACTCCGTTTCACCAATCAAATGCAGTCACTGGTGACGTTTGACTCCGTTTCACCAATCAAATGCAGTCACTGGTGACGTTTGACTCCGTTTCACCAATCAAATGCAGTCACTGGTGACGTTTGACTCCCTTTCACCAATCAAATGCAGTCACTGGTGACGTTTCACTCCGTTTCACCAATCAAATGCAGTCACTGGTGACGTTTGACTCCGTTTCACCAATCAAATGCAGTCACTGGTGACGTTTGACTCCGTTTCACCAATCAAATGCAGTCACTGGTGACGTTTGACTCCGTTTCACCAATCAAATGCAGTCACTGGTGACGTTTGACTCCGTTTCACCAATCAAATGCAGTCACTGGTGACGTTTGACTCCGTTTCACCAATCAAATACAGTCACTGGTGACGTTTGACTCCGTTTCACCAATCAAATGCAGTCACTGGTGACGTTTGACTCCGTTTCACCAATCAAATGCAGTCACTGGTGACGTTTGACTCCGTTTCACCAATCAAACAGAGCCAGGCGGTCACATGATTAACTGCACGTAAAGTTTCACCAGCAAACAACAACAAGCTTAAGCTTACATGAACTCAACGTCAAATTTGAGGAAGCACATGGCGGTAAGTAACGTTAGTAGATATTTTGGCTGTCACCGTAGGCTGATGTTAGCTTCCCCGCTATGAATCACTGTCAAATGTACATCGTGTGGGGACATTTATTAATGCACTGCAGCCTCATAGACACACAAACACACACACACACAGTCGCACACACACTCACGCATGCATAGAAACACCAATCAGAAGTGCACAGTGTGTTCCCAGGTGCAGCCCACACCTATCAGTTTATGGTTTGCGTAAAGGCTAACTTGTTATTTTCCTTTGTAATCTCTGCCTACTGAGCCTATGGTGCTGTTAAGTTATTGTGGCTCAATTTGCCTTATGTTAATGTATTATTATTATTTAATATATATTATTGTTTTAGTTGCTTAAGAGATATTCCTGGCTCTGAATTTGCTCATTGCTATTTTTATGTTTTTGTGCATTATTTGTTGCCGTCATCATTAAACGAACAGGTTACTCATCACTTACTCAGTACTTGAGTAATTTTTTCACAACATACACTACCGTTCAAAAGTTTGGGGTCACCCAAACAATTTAGTGGAATAGCCTTCATTTCTAAGAACAAGAATAGACTGCCGAGTTTCAGATGAAAGTTCTCTTTTTCTGGCCATTTTGAGCGTTTAATTGACCCCACAAATGTGATGCTCCAGAAACTCAATCTGCTCAAAGGAAGGTCAGTTTTGTAGCTTCTGTAACGAGCTAAACTGTTTTCAGATGTGTGAACATGATTGCACAAGGGTTTTCTAATCATCAATTAGCCTTCTGAGCCAATGAGCAAACACATTGTACCATTAGAACACTAGAGTGATAGTTGCTGGAAATGGGCCTCTATACACCTATGTAGATATTGCACCAAAAACCAGACATTTGCAGCTAGAATAGTCATTTACCACATTAGCAATGTATAGAGTGTATTTCTTTAAAGTTAAGACTAGACTCATTGAAAAGTACAGTGCTATACCTTCAAAAATAAGGACATTTCAATGTGACCCCAAACTTTTGAACGGTAGTGTATGTGTGAAATGATTAACACATTAGCGTAAAATATCAAATAATATTATTGATCTCATTCACGTAAGAGACTAGACGTATAAGATTTCATGGGATTTAGCGATTAGGAGTGACAGATTGTTTGGTAAACGTATAGCATGTTCTATATGTTATAGTTATTTGAATGACTCTTACCATAATATGTTACGTTAACATACCAGGCACCTTCTCAGTTGGTTATTTATGCCTCATATAACGTACACTTATTCAGCCTGTTGTTCACTATTCTTTAGAGCAGCGGTCACCAACGCGGTGCCCGCGGGCACCAGGTAGCCCGTAAGGACCAGATGAGTAGCCCGCTGGCCTGTTCTAAAAATAGCTCAAATAGCAGCACTTACCAGTGAGCTGCCTCTATTTTTTGAATTGTATTTATTTACCAGCAAGCTGGTCTCGCTTTGCCCGACATTTTTAATTCTAAGAGAGACAAAACTCAAATAGAATTTGAAAATCCAAGAAAATATTTTAAAGACTTGGTCTTCGCTTGTTTAAATAAATTCATTAATTTTTTTACTTTGCTTCTTATAACTTTCAGAAAGACAATTTTAGAGAAAAAATACAACCTTAAAAATGATTTTAGGATTTTTAAACACATATACCTTTTTACCTTTTAAATTCCTTCCTCTTCTTTCCTGACAATTTAAATCAATGTTCAAGTAAATTTATTTTTTTTATTGTAAAGAATAATAAATACATTTTGATTTAATTCTTCATTTTAGCTTCTGTTTTTTCGACGAAGAATATTTGTGAAATATTTCTTCAAACTTATTATGATTAAAATTAAAAAAAAAATATTCTGGAAAATCTAGAAAATCTGTAGAATCAAATTTGAATCTTATTTTAAAGTCTTATGAATTTCTTTTAACATTTTTGTTCTGGAAAATCTAGAAGCAATAATGATTTGTCTTTGTTAGAAATATAGCTTGGTCCAATTTGTTATATATTCTAACAAAGTGTAGATTGGATTTTAACCTATTTAAAACATGTCATCAAAATTCTAAAATTAATCTTAATCAGGAAAAATTACTAATGATGTTCCATAAATTATTTTTTAAATTTTTTCAAAAAGATTCGAATTAGCTAGTTTTTCCCTTCTTTTTTCGGTTGAATTTTGAATTTTAAAGAGTCGAAATTGAAGATAAACTATGTTTCAAAAATTAATTGTCATTTTTTTTCATGATTTCTCCTCTTTTAAACCGTTCAATTAAGTGTAAATATCATTAATTATTAATAATAACATAGAGTTAAAGGTAAATTGAGCAAATTGGCTATTTCTGGCAATTTATTTAAGTGTTTATCAAACTGGTAGCCCTCGCATTAATCAGTACCCAAGAAGTAGCTCTAGGTTTCAAAAAGGTTGGTGACCCCTGCTTTAGACATTTTAAATTGCCTTTCAAATGTCTATTCTTGGTGTTAGCTTTTATCAAATACATTTCCCCAAAAAATTGCGACTTATACTGCAGTGCGACTTATATATGTTTTTTTTCCTTCTTTATAAAGCATTTTCGGCAGGTGCGACTTATACTCCGGAGCGACTTATACTCCGAAAAATACGGTAATCATTTCTTATTTCAAGCATGACTTTGACACAATTGTGTCTCATAATTAAAACAGATGACAGCCAAATGGACTTTGCTGTTTTATTTTCAATGAAACAATAGAAAACACGTACTCATATAGTAGTACAGTTGTTATTAGTGAGAATATTCTTATTTGAAGGTATTTTGAGGTTCATTGAGGTTAGCTAATTTGACTTGTTTTGGAAAGTCTTGACAAGCCAAATTTTCTTGTTCTATTGGCAGACAATTTTGCTTAGTTCAAATAAAACACCCCTCATTTTTGTGTGCGCCCCGAGCAAAAGACGAGAGGGACTACCTTTGCTCTGTGGCGGGTTCTGGCTGCGGTCCCGCAGGATGTTGATCTGGTAGACGGCGCCGTAGGGCTCAAACAGCTCCTTCAGCTCCTTCTCCGACCAGGAGCGCGGGATCTGGCCCACGAACATCTTGATGGCGTCCGGGTCGGGCTGGTCCGAATGCTCCAGTGCGCCGTTCATCTTCCCGGCCGTGCCGTTACTGCGGAGGAGAAGAGGGTTTTTTTTAGTGGCGCCCAGACTCGCTCAAAGTAGAAATACCTCCGCTCGGAGGCCGTTTATTGCTCGTTAGACATGAAAGACTTTGAAATAAAAGTCGGCTTTTTGTGAGCCGGAGAGGACGTGAGAGTCGGTCGTCACGAGAAGTTAGGACTTTATTGCTTATGAATGAAACACTATCATCATCATCATCATCTTAACAGTAAACAAATAGTGAAAAGTGACAATTGCTCTCACGACACCAATAAGATGTTAGACATCATCACCTGAGTGACAGCCTGGAGGGGGCGGGGCCCAAACACCTGGCGATGGCTCCTATACATGTGCATACATTTCACCAACCATCATAACACAGATGCTCCAAAATAATCCACAATGTCAAAAAAAAAAGGGCTCTTTAATAAATGCAACCACTCTATTTATTTCAAAAAGTCTCATTACAGAAGGATCCAAAACAATCCACAAAGTCAAAAATTAAGTCTTGGCATATAATGAATGCAATCGCTCCTCCGCATTTACATTTCACCAACCATCATAATACAAAGACTCCAAAATAATCCCCAATGTCAAAATAAATAAGAGTCATTTCATGAATGCAGTTGCTCCTCCGCATTTATATTTCACAAACTCTCATTATAGAAGGATCCAAAAACAATCCACAAAGTCAAAATAAATAAGAGTCATTTCATGAATGCAATCGCTCCCCGGCATTTACATTTCACAAACTATCATTACAGAAGGATCCAAAAACAATCCACAAAGTCAAAATTAAGTCTTGGCATATAATGAATGCAATCGCTCCTCCGCATTTACATTTCACAAACCGTCATAATACAAAGACTCCAAAATAATCCCCAATGTCAAAATTAATAAGTGTCATTTCATGAATGCAATCGCTCCTCCACATTTACATTTCACAAACTCTCATTACAGAAGGATCCAAAACAATCCACAAAGTCAAAATAAATAAATGTCATTTCATGAATGCAATCGCTCCTCCACATTTACATTTCACAAACTATCATTACAGAAGGATCCAAAAACAATCCACAAAGTGTAAATAAATAAGTCATTTCATGAATGCAATCGCTCCTCCACATTTACATTTCACAGACTCTCATTATAGAAGGATCCAAAACAATCCACAATGTCAAAAATAAATAAGTGTCATTTAATGAATGCAATAACTCCTCCGCATTTATATTCCACAAACTCTCATTAGAGAAGGATCCAAAACAATCCACAAAGTCAAAATACATGTAATTTCATGAAAGCAATCGCTCCTCCACATTTCAAATGTACATTTCACAATCTGTCATTATAGAAGGAACCAAAATAATCCACAATGTCAAAAATAAATAAGTGTCATTTCATGAATGCAATCGCTCCTCCGCATTTATATTCCACAAACTCTCATTATAGAAGGATCCAAAATCAATCCACAAAGTCAAAAATAAACAAGTGTCATTTCATGAATGCAATTGCTCCTCCGCATTTATGTTCCACAAACTCTCATTATAGAAGGATCCAAAAAAATCCACAAAGTCAAAATACATGTAATTTCATGAATGCAATCGCTCCTCCACATTTCAAATGTACATTTCACAATCTGTCATTATAGAAGGATCCCAAATAATCCACAATGTCAAAAATAAATAAGTGCCATTTCATGAATGCAATAGCTCCTCCGCATTTATATTCCACAAACTCTCATTATAGAAGGATCCAAAACAATCCACAAAGTCAAAATTAAGTCTTGGCATATAATGAATGCAATCGCTCCTCCGCATTTACATTTCACCAACCATCATAATACAAAGACTCCAAAATAATCCCCAATGTCAAAATAAATAAGAGTCATTTCATGAATGCAGTTGCTCCTCCGCATTTATATTTCACAAACTATCATTACAGAAGGATCCAAAAACAATCCACAAAGTCAAAATAAATAAGAGTCATTTCATGAATGCAATCGCTCCTCCACATTTACATTTCACAAACTATCATTACAGAAGGATCCAAAAACAATCCACAAAGTCAAAATATATAAGAGTCATTTCATGAATGCAATCGCTCCTCCAAATTTACATTTCACAAACTATCATTACAGAAGGATCCAAAAACAATCCACAAAGTAAAAATAAATAAGAGCCATTTCATGAATGCAATCGCTCCTCCACATTTACATTTCACAAACTATCCTTACAGAAAGATCCAAAAACAATCCACAAAGTCGAAATAAATGTCATTTCATGAATGCAATCGCTCCTCCACATTTACATTTCACAAACTATCATTACAGAAGGATCCGAAAAACAATACACAAAGTCAAAATAAATAAGAGTCATTTCATGAATGCAATCGCTCCTCCACATTTATATTCCACAAACTCTCATTATAGAAGGATCCAAAACAATCCACAAAGTCAAAATACATGTACTTTCATGAATGCAATCGCTCCTCCACATTTCAAATGTACATTTCACAATCTGTCATTATAGAAGGATCCAAAACAATCCACAAAGTCAAAATTAAGTCTTGGCATATAATGAATGCAATCGCTCCTCCGCATTTACATTTCACCAACCATCATAATACAAAGACTCCAAAATAATCCCCAATGTCAAAATAAATAAGAGTCATTTCATGAATGCAATCGCTCCTCCGCATTTACATTTCACCAACCATCATAATACAAAGACTCCAAAATAATCCCCAATGTCAAAATAAATAAGAGTCATTTCATGAATGCAGTTGCTCCTCCGCATTTATATTTCACAAACTATCATTACAGAAGGATCCAAAAACAATCCACAAAGTCAAAATAAATAAGAGTCATTTCATGAATGCAATCGCTCCTCCACATTTACATTTCACAAACTATCATTACAGAAGGATCCAAAAACAATCCACAAAGTCAAAATATATAAGAGTCATTTCATGAATGCAATCGCTCCTCCACATTTACATTTCACAAACTATCATTACAGAAGGATCCAAAAACAATCCACAAAGTAAAAATAAATAAGAGCCATTTCATGAATGCAATCGCTCCTCCACATTTACATTTCACAAACTATCCTTACAGAAAGATCCAAAAACAATCCACAAAGTCGAAATAAATGTCATTTCATGAATGCAATCGCTCCTCCACATTTACATTTCACAAACTATCATTACAGAAGGATCCGAAAAACAATACACAAAGTCAAAATAAATAAGAGTCATTTCATGAATGCAATCGCTCCTCCACATTTATATTCCACAAACTCTCATTATAGAAGGATCCAAAACAATCCACAAAGTCAAAATACATGTAATTTCATGAATGCAATCGCTCCTCCACATTTCAAATGTACATTTCACAATCTGTCATTATAGAAGGATCCCAAATAATCCACAATGTCAAAAATAAATAAGTGTCATTTCATGAATGCAATAGCTCCTCCGCATTTATATTCCACAAACTCTCATTATAGAAGGATCCAAAAACAATCCACAAAGTCAAAAATAAATAAGTGTCATTTCATGAATGCAATTGCCCCTCCGCATTTGTTCCACAAACTCTCATTATAGAAGGATCCAAAACAATCCACAAAGTCAAAATACATGTAATTTCATGAATGCAATCGCTCCTCCACATTTCAAATGTACATTTCACAATCTGTCATTATAGAAGGATCCAAAATAATCCACAATGTCAAAAATAAATAAGTGTCATTTCATGAATGCAATAGCTCTTCCGCATTTATATTCCACAAACTCTCATTATAGAAGGATCCAAAAACAATCCACAAAGTCAAAAATAAAAAAGTGTCATTTCATGAATGCAATTGCTCCTCCGCATTTGTTCCACAAACTCTCATTATAGAAGGATCCAAAACAATCCACAAAGTCAAAATACATGTAATTTCATGAATGCAATCGCTCCTCCACATTTCAAATGTACATTTCACAATCTGTCATTATAGAAGGATCCAAAATAATCCACAATGTCAAAAATAAATAAGTGTCATTTCATGAATGCAATAGCTCCTCCGCATTTATATTCCGCAAACTCTCATTATAGAAGGATCCAAAAACAAGCCACACAGTCAAAATAAATGTAAGTTCATGAATGCAATTGCTCCTCCACATTTCACATTTACATTTCACAATCTCTCATTATAGAAGGATCCAAAACAATCCACAAAGTCAAAATAAATAAGAGTCATTTCATGAATGCAATTGCTCCTCCACATTTACATTTCACAAACTCATTACAGAAGGATACAAAAAAAATCCACAAAGTCAAAATAAAGACTTGGCATATAATGAATGCAATCGCTCCTCCACATTCATATTCCACAAACTCTCATTATAGAATGATCCAAAACAATCCACAAAGTCCAAATAAATGTAATTTCATGAATGCAATCGCTCCTCCACATTTCACAAACTCTCATTATAGAAGGATCCAAAAACAATCCACATGGTCAAAATAAATACATGTCATTTCATGAATGCAATTGCTCCTCTGCATTTATATTCCACAAACTCTCATTATAGAAGGATCCAAAACAATCCACAAAGTCAAAATACATGTAATTTCATGAATGCAATCGCTCCTCCACATTTCAAATGTACATTTCACAATCTCTCATTTTAGAAGGATCCCTAAAAACAATCCACAAAGTCAAAATAAAAAAAAGAGTCATTTCATGAAGACTATGTCTCCCGGCTGGCCTCAGGATCCCCCGGGAAGAGCTGGATGAAGTGGCTGGGGAGAGGGAAGTCTGGGCTTCCCTGCTTAGGCTGCTCCCCCCGCGACCCCACCTCGGCTAAGCGGAAGAAGATGAATGGATGGATGGGGTTGAATTATTATATTTTTGTACAATTCAGTTTTTGTGGGACCTTTTGTAACAGAAAAGGTTACTACTTTATATCATTTGTTTCATAAAAATATTATTTTTGAACACTTTCTCAAAAAAAAACAAAAAAAACGGAGTTATTATTTTTGGAAATGCAGCCTTTCTGCTTCAAATGGAGAGATGATGGACGTGTGCGGCGTGAACGCTTCTGTCTTTGGCCACGCTCGTGTCCTCTGCCGTCAAACACACGGCGTGTGGAGTCAGGACGGCGCCTCCACGGAATGAACACGCTGTGTGGACCAAAAGTACGGGGACTTCCTGCCTCAGCCTTTATCTCTTAAGACGCCACGCCGTGCCAGCGGGGCGTTAAGGGGCTCCATCCGGTCCAGCTCCTCTGATGGGACACGGCTCGCTAACGGCTGCACATCTGGGGTGTGTGTGTGTGTGTGTGTGTGTGTGTGTGTGTGTGTGTGTGTGTGTGTGTGTGTGTGTGCGTGTGTGTGTGTATAGAAAGTGTGGTGTGTGTGTACAGAAAGTGTGGTCCCCACAAGTCACGGTCAAAAACTTGCTCCCCATTCCAAATAACCAGTATGTGTGTGTGTGTGTGTGTGTGCGTTCATGTGTGTGTGTGCGTTCATGTGTGTGCGTGTGCGCGTGTGTGTGTGTGTGTATAGAAAGTGTGGTGTGTGTGTATAGAAAGTGTGGTGCCCACAAGTCATGATCA
>NC_084742.1:59659156-59664156 GCF_033978785.1 Entelurus aequoreus | reverse complement strand
GTAAGTGTCTATATTAGTTATATTAGCCTACTATCAAAATGACTCTAAAAGTTTTATACAAGTGTTATAATGAAGGCAACACATGATGTAAGTGTATATATTAGCCTACTATCAAAATGACTTTAAAAGTCTTATATAAGTGTTATAATGAAGGCAACACATGATGTAAGTGTCTATATTAGTTATATTAGCCTACTATCAAAATGACTTTAAAAGTCTTATATAAGTGTTATAATGAAGGCAACACATGATGTAAGTGTCTATATTAGTTATATTAGCCTACTATCAAAATGACTTTAAAAGTCTTATATAAGTGTTATAATGAAGGCAACACATGATGTGTCTATATTAGTTATATTAGCCTACTATCAAAATGACTTTAAAAGTCTTATATAAGTGTTATAATGAAGGCAACACATGATGTAAGTGTCTATATTAGCCTACTATCAAAAGGACTTTAAAAGTCTTATATAAGTGTTATAATGAAGGCAACACATGATGTAAGTGTCTATATTAGCCTACTATCAAAATGACTTTAAAAGTCTTATATAAGTGTTATAATGAAGGAAACACATGATGTAAGTGTCTATATTAGTTATATTAGCCTACTATCAAAATGACTTTAAAAGTCTTATATAAGTGTTATAATGAAGGCAACACATGATGTAAGTGTCTATATTAGCCTACTATCAAAAGGACTTTAAAAGTCTTATATAAGTGTTATAATGAAGGCAACACATGGTGGAAGTGTCTATATTAGCCCACAATCAAAATGAATAGGTGATGCAAATCTTCGTTGACAGAAATGTGGAAATTGTAATATTTATTTCACATATTTTTCACAACAATGGAGAACATTAGCAACATGGAGGCTCTCAGAGGGTGAGATAACTCCTGGAAAATGACTGTCTTAGAATGGCCAAAAGGTATAGATGTGGATTTATTACAATCTTTGCAAGCTGGGTAACGTTTGCTGTGGTCTGGAACAACATGGCACACAAACAACTATGAGAAATGCCACCAATATTACATACAGATAATGTGTCATGAGGCATGCAAATATTAATTATATACAAAGAGGACTTACGTCAATTAAATGAGCTCAAATATAGCTACAAACCAGGCATAACGATGCAATAATATAGCCTTAATAGCATGTTAGCATCAATTAGCTTGCAGTCATCAAATATGCCTGATTAGCACTCCACACAGGTCAATAACATCAACAAAGCTCACCTTTGTGCATTCACGCACAGCATAAAACGTTTGGTGGACAAAAGTGAGACAAAAGAGCGGCATAAAACACGTCTTAGAAACACTGGGTTTAGTTCAAAGGCCGCCAAAATGAGTGGTTCAAAACAGCGCTCGCCAAATCCTCTCATCAATGAAGCATGTTTGATACAAACAGTTGGATTTCTAACAATTAGGAAGGTTTGTGTCATGTTTGTTCTCTTACAGAAAATATATATATATTATATTTTCCCTCATCTTTTTCCATTTTGTATACATTTTTGGAAAAGCTTCAGGGAGCCACTATAGCCCATATAGCAGTGGAGGCTCCTCCATAGAGGTGGAGGAGGCCTGGCCTCCCCAATAATTTGAGAGAAGAGAGAGATTTAAAAAAAACAATAAATATATTTATTTTATTTATTTATTTTAACAAAAAACATATTTTTTATTTTTTATATTCATATTATTTTAGTTTTGTTCATAAATCTAAATGTTCCCATGGCTAAAACCCAATATTGCAATTGTAAAGCAACAGGCCAGATTTCCCTATCAGTTTGTATTAAGGGAGGCCAGGCCTCCCCTAGGAAATTAGCTTCTCATAGAAGTCAATGTAATGCATGCTTTTTCATGCCAATATGTGATTGGCCAGATCACTGAAAATGGGTGGGCAACGGAGGCCTGGCCTCACCATGCATTGTGTCCAGGGCTGAAAGATTGACATTTTGTTCGTCCAATCACATGCTACTGGTTCATTTGGAATCAATCCTTTCCTTTCCTAATCAACACAGAAGCCATTTGAGAATTCGCCAGCCACTTCAGTCAAACAAACACTCGCCATAGTGGCTACGAGTGTCCTATCAACTTGTGCTTTTCAGGAAATTTAGAGAACACCCCTGGCTATCATCCGTGAAGTTTATAGCTCATATAGCCAAATACTTTTGCTTAAAACGACCTCGGAAATCGGCGAGATTCTGGCGCAATTTGAGATCTTGGGCTGGAGATAGATATGCTGTATTTCTCAGTAAATGAAGCCAGCACCAACCTGTGGAGTGGAGTCCAGGAGAGAGCATGCCGCCCCTCAGCTAAACCAGATGTGAGTTGAACTAATTAGATGTCTCTACCAGTGTTACACCACTAGTTCTCAGTAGTAATAACACTCCATTTTGTCTGTGTTTCTCAGCAGATAAAGCCAACTGGAACCATATTTTTACATATTTTATATTAAATATATTGAATAAAACTACATATGATAAAGAAAGTGTTATCTTATCTTTTTTATATGCTAAACTTGATTAAATTGGTGATTACATGTTGAAGCTGTAGAAGAATGAAAAATGTAAGCTAAACAAAATTGTTTTTAACTACATAATTAAAATTCCTGCCTTTTACACATGTTCACTTGGCGTTTATATAACATCCAAATGTCATTTCTCAGCTTAATTATCAGGCAGGCTCATAGACTTACAGCAATGTAATTTCTTCAGGAAGGCACAAGGCTAAGCTCTGCACAATGAATTGCATCAGCAAGAACTTTCTGACTGTAGCTTACACTCCAAATAGTATGCCTTTGGCCAGCACAAAGACAGATAAGAGAACAGGGAACATTCCATCGCGAGTGAAGTGAGCAAGCGGAAAAAAATGGCCTCCTCAATTCTGGAAGTCACCAGCCTCCACTGCCATATAGGCTGTTCAGATTTACTTTACAAAAGAGAAGTAGGATACTTCTCTTGTTGCCTTATTTGTATTTGACCACGACTGTTTTCTGTTTATTTGTTACTGACTGTGGCAGGACACCTCTGCCTCTGTTTCACTTTATGTTGCTGGTAAATAATATGGTTGTAGTAGTAGGCTAAAGTTAAATTATTTAGTATGCACTAATTAAAGGGGCAGAGCTTTAAGAGACATTTTAGCTTTTATATTTTATAAGATATATTTTTTGTAAGAACCACAATTAATAAATATATTTCAGTGAATAACTTATTGTTCAAATCTGTATATAAATATGTACATAAAGTGTTGTAATTATATTGTAAAATGGATGGATGGATGGACGTTTAAAACAAAACTGTTATTATTAATTAGTAAGTATACATTTTTTTAGCCTTTTTAGAGAAAATCATATCATTGTAGTAAATTATGCAAATTACTCGATGATGTCATGGTGACCACGCCCATAGCCACGCAATAGCCACGCCCTCACCGCCACAGGTATCTTGGCAGTTTATGGAAACACTGAACCCTAACCCACTATCAAGGCAGAAAGGAAAGGAAATGTCAACACAACCATCAAAAATACTCAACGTAAAAAATAAAATCTAAGATGACATTGAACGCAACAATAACCTCTCAAAATGAAGGTGCGAAAATAAGAAATATTGAATAAAGTGTAACAAAATTGTGCAAAGTGGGAACATGTACGCATTAGGGATGTAACGATATGAAAAACATGTCAGGGTTTAGGATACACTTGCTGGAATTGAACACAAACATAATGCTCACATGTTGTCATCATATTTTGTTTGCTAGCATCAGAACTCAAAGAGTTATTGACAGATTTTGATGAAATATCCGGGAAAAAAAGCAGTTCCTCAAATCGACTGGGAACACATTTCTTTCGCATGTTTCCACCTCGGCGGTCCCTCGCTACGCAGAGGATTGTGGGAGATTTAGTTTCAGATCAGCCCAGGCCAAAGTGCCAGGAAACAAGCAACACTCACCAAGTCTCCGTTTGATTCCTGTCGCACGCCACCGCGTTATTGATATATTATTATATCTTATTATGATATATATATATATATATATATATATATATATATATATATATATATATATATATATATATACATATATATATATAATATATATATATATATATATATATATATATATATATATATATATACACACACATATATGTATATATATATATATATATATATATATATATATATATATATTTCCCCCCATTGTTTACCTGTTTCTCACCTTTGTAAGGGGCACCGGAAGTTGGCAGACCCGTTAGCGATCCTGTTTTGTCTCCCTGTAATGTTTGATCCTGTTCTGTCTCCCTGTAATGTTTGATCCTCTTCTGTCTCCCTGTAATGTTTGATCCTCTTCTGTCTCCCTGTAATGTTTGATCCTGTTCTGTCTCCCTATAATGTTTGACCATGTTCTGTCTCCCTGTAATGTTTGATCCTGTTCTGTCTCCCTATAATGTTTGATCCTGTTCTGTCTCCCTGTAATGCTTGATCCTGTTCTGTCTCCCTGTAATGTTTGATCCTGTTCTGTCTCCCTGTAATGTTTGATCCTGTTCTGTCTCCCTGTAATGTTTGATCCTGTTCTGTCTCCCTGTAATGCTTGATCCTGTTCTGTCTCCCTATAATGCTTGATCCTGTTCTGTCTCCCTATAATGCTTGATCCTGTTCTGTCTCCCTATAATGTTTGAACCTGTTCTGTTCCCTGTAATATTTGAACCTGTTCTGTCTCCCTGTAATGTTTGATCCTGTTCTGTCTCCCTATAATGTTTGATCCTGTTCTTTCTCCCTGTAATGTTTTATCCTGTTCTGTCTCCCTGTAATGTTTGGTCCTCATCTGTCTCCCTGTAATGTTTGATCCTCTTCTGTCTCCCTGCAATGTTTGATCCTCTTCTGTCTCCCTGTAGTGTTTGATCCTGTTCTGTCACCCTGTAATGTTTGATCCTGTTCTGTCTCCCTGTAATGTTTGATCCTGTTCTGTCTCCCTGTAATGCTTGATCCTGTTCTGTCTCCCTG
>NC_084742.1:59621656-59654156 GCF_033978785.1 Entelurus aequoreus | reverse complement strand
GCCTCCTCTCCTCATCTTGCCTCCTCTCCTCGTCTTGCTTCCTCTCCTCGTCTTGCCTCCTCTCCTCGTCTTGCCTCCTCTCCTCCATCGTACCCTCATATTGCCTCCTTTCCTCATCTTGCCTCCCCTCCTCCATCGTACCCTCATATTGCCTCCTTTCCTCATCTTGCCTCCCCTCCTCCATCATACCCTCATATTGCCCCCTTTCCTCATATTGCCTCCTCTCCTCATCTTGCCTCCCCTCCTCCATCGTACCCTCATATTGCCTCCTTTCCTCATCTTGCCTCCCCTCCTCCATCGTACCCTCATATTGCCTCCTTTCCTCATCTTGCCTCCCCTCCTCCATCGTACCCTCATATTGCCTCCTTTCCTCGTCTTGCCTCCTCTCCTCATCTTGCCTCCTCTCCTCCATCGTACCCTCATCTTGCCTCCTCTCCTCATCTTGCCTCCTCTCCTCCATCGTACCCTCATCTTGCCTCCTCACCTCATTTTGCCTCCTCTCCTCATCTTGCCTCCTTTCCTCATCTTGCCTCCCCTCCTCCATCGTACCCTCATCTTGCCTCCTCTCCTCATCTTGCCTCCTTTCCTCATCTTGCCTCCTTTCCTCATCTTGCCTCCCCTCCTCCATCATACCCTCATATTGCCCCCTTTCCTCATATTGCCTCCTCTCCTCATCTTGCCTCCCCTCCTCCATCGTACCCTCATATTGCCGCCTTTCCTCATATTGCCTCCTCTCCTCATCTTGCCTCCCCTCCTCCATCGTACCCTCATATTGCCTCCTTTCCTCATCTTGCCTCCCCTCCTCCATCGTACCCTCATATTGCCTCCCCTCCTCCATAGTACCCTCATCTTGCCTCCTCTCCTCATCTTGCCTCCTTTCCTCATCTTGCCTCCTTTCCTCATATTGCCTCCCCTCCTCCATCGTACCCTCATATTGCCTCCTCTCCTCATCTTGCCTCCCCTCCTCCATCGTACCCTCATATTGCCTCCTTTCTTCATCTTGCCTCCCCTCCTCCATCGTACCCTCATATTGCCTCCCCTCCTCCATCGTACCCTCATCTTGCCTCCTCTCCTCATCTTGCCTCCTTTCCTCATCTTGCCTCCTTTCCTCATCTTGCCTCCCCTCCTCCATCGTACCCTCATATTGCCTCCTTTCCTCATCTTGCCTCCCCTCCTCCATCGTACCCTCATATTGCCTCCTTTCCTCATCTTGCCTCCCCTCCTCCATCGTACCCTCATATTGCCTCCTTTCCTCATCTTGACTCCCCTCCTCCATCGTACCCTCATCTTGCCTCCCCTCCTCCATCGTACCCTCATCTTGCCTCCTCTCCTCATCTTGCCTCCTTTCCTCATCTTGCCTCCTTTCCTCATCTTGCCTCCCCTCCTCCATCATACCCTCATATTGCCCCCTTTCCTCATATTGCCTCCTCTCCTCATCTTGCCTCCCCTCCTCCATCGTACCCTCATATTGCCGCCTTTCCTCATATTGCCTCCTCTCCTCATCTTGCCTCCCCTCCTCCATCGTACCCTCATATTGCCTCCTTTCCTCATCTTGCCTCCCCTCCTCCATCGTACCCTCATATTGCCTCCCCTCCTCCATAGTACCCTCATCTTGCCTCCTCTCCTCATCTTGCCTCCTTTCCTCATCTTGCCTCCTTTCCTCATATTGCCTCCCCTCCTCCATCGTACCCTCATATTGCCTCCTCTCCTCATCTTGCCTCCCCTCCTCCATCGTACCCTCATATTGCCTCCTTTCTTCATCTTGCCTCCCCTCCTCCATCGTACCCTCATATTGCCTCCCCTCCTCCATCGTACCCTCATCTTGCCTCCTCTCCTCATCTTGCCTCCTTTCCTCATCTTGCCTCCTTTCCTCATCTTGCCTCCCCTCCTCCATCGTACCCTCATATTGCCTCCTTTCCTCATCTTGCCTCCCCTCCTCCATCGTACCCTCATATTGCCTCCTTTCCTCATCTTGCCTCCCCTCCTCCATCGTACCCTCATATTGCCTCCTTTCCTCATCTTGACTCCCCTCCTCCATCGTACCCTCATCTTGCCTCCCCTCCTCCATCGTACCCTCATATTGCCTCCCCTCCTCCATCGTACCCTCATCTTGCCTCCTCTCCTCATCTTGCCTCCTTTCCTCATCTTGCCTCCTTTCCTCATCTTGCCTCCCCTCCTCCATCGTACCCTCATATTGCCTCCTCTCCTCATCTTGCCTCCCCTCCTCCATCGTACCCTCATATTGCCTCCTTTCCTCATCTTGCCTCCCCTCCTCCATCGTACCCTCATATTGCCTCCCCTCCTCCATGGTACCCTCATCTTGCCTCCTCTCCTCATCTTGCCTCCTTTCCTCATCTTGCCTCCTTTCCTCATCTTGCCTCCCCTCCTCCATCGTACCCTCATATTGCCTCCTTTCCTCATCTTGCCTCCCCTCCTCCATCGTACCCTCATATTGCCTCCTTTCCTCATATTGCCTCCCCTCCTCCATCGTACCCTCATCTTGCCTCCTCTCCTCATCTTGCCTCCTTTCCTCATCTTGCCTCCTTTCCTCATCTTGCCTCCCCTCCTCCATCGTACCCTCATATTGCCTCCTTTCCTCATCTTGCCTCCCCTCCTCCATCGTACCCTCATATTGCCTCCTTTCCTCATCTTGCCTCCCCTCCTCCATCGTACCCTCATATTGCCTCCTCTCCTCATCTTGCCTCCTTTCCTCCTCTTGCCTCCTTTCCTCATCTTGCCTCCCCTCCTCCATCGTACCCTCATATTGCCTCCTCTCCTCATCTTGCCTCCTTTCCTCATCTTGCCTCCTTTCCTCATATTGCCTCCCCTCCTCCATCGTACCCTCATATTGCCTCCTCTCCTCATCTTGCCTCCTTTCCTCATCTTGCCTCCTCTCCTCATCTTGCCTCCTCTCCTCATCTTGCCTCCTTTCCTCATCTTGCCTCCTTTCCTCATCTTGCCTCCTTTCCTCATCTTGCCTCCCCTCCTCCATCGTACCCTCATATTGCCCCCTTTCTTCATATTGCCTCCTGTCCTCATCTTGCCTCCCCTCCTCCATCGTACCCTCATATTGCCGCCTTTCCTCATATTGCCTCCTCTCCTCATCTTGCCTCCCCTCCTCCATCGTACCCTCATATTGCCTCCTTTCCTCATCTTGCCTCCCCTCCTCCATCGTACCCTCATATTGCCTCCTTTCCTCATCTTGCCTCCCCTCCTCCATCGTACCCTCATATTGCCTCCTTTCCTCATATTGCCTCCTCTCCTCATCTTGCCTCCCCTCCTCCATCGTACCCTCATATTGCCTCCTTTCCTCATCTTGCCTCCCCTCCTCCATCGTACCCTCATATTGCCTCCTTTCCTCATATTGCCTCCTCTCCTCATCTTGCCTCCCCTCCACCATCGTACCGTCATATTGCCTCCTCTCCTCATATTGCCTCCTCTCCTCATCTCGCCTCCTCTCCTCCATCGTACCCTCATCTTGCCTCCTTTCGTCATCTTGCCTCCTCTCCTCATCTTGCCTCCTCTCCTCATCTCCTCCATCGTACCCTCATATTGCCTCCTCTCCTCATCTCGCCTCCTCTCCTCCATCGTACCCTCATCTTGCCTCATCTCCTCCATCGTACCCTCATCTCACCTCCTCTCCTCCATCGTACCCTCATATTGCCTCCTTTCCTCATCTCGCCTCCTCTCCTTCATCGTACCCTCATCTTGCCTCCTCTCCTTATCTCGCCTCCTCTCCTCCATCGTACCCTCATATTGCCTCCTTTCCTCATCTCGCCTCCTCTCCTCCATCGTACCCTCATCTTGCCTCCTCTCCTTATCTCGCCTCCTCTCCTCCATCGTACCCTCATCTTGCCTCCTCTCCTTATCTCGCCTCCTCTCCTCCATCGTACCCTCATATTGCCTCCTTTCCTCATCTCGCCTCCTCTCCTCCATCGTACCCTCATATTGCCTCCTTTCCTCATCTCGCCTCCTCTCCTCCATCGTACCCTCATCTTGCCTCCTCTCCCGCCTGCTTGCATGCCAGTCAGGAGAGTCAAAACCAACAGTGTTCTGTCCAAGCGTCCCTGAGGAGGAGTCTGATGTGAACATTTGCTGCTGGAGTGGTCTGATGTGTGTGTGCCAGCCAGATGTGTGTGCCAGCCAGATGTGTGTGTGTGTGTGTGTGTGTGTGTGTGTGTGTGTGTGTGTGTGTGTGTGTGTGTGTGTGTGTGTGTGTGTGTGTGTGTGTGTGTGTGTGTGTGTGTGTGTACCAAAACCTTCTGAGAATACATTTTTCTATGTCTGTGCTTTTATTGACTTTGTGCATGAAGAATATTGCTCACAATAAGACTTGTACACACACACACACACACACACACACACACACACACACACACACACACACACACACACACACACACACACACACACACACACACACACACACACACACACACACACACACACACATATAATTACTAATTAACACATATAATGACTAATTAGGTGTTTATTGCCATCAGAAAGCGGGATATTAGCGTAACCTGGCGACCACAAAGTTGGAGAAGCAAGTCTTTGATCACTGTAAAGTCTCCAAACTTGAGTTTATTGCTCAGCGCGACACGCCTGGCCTCCTCCCGACACATTCCCTGAGCGCCGTTCGCCACGCCTCGGTGCTTCCGAATGGCGGGCGTGCTAACAGGCTCGCGTATCCACTGGTGCGGCGCAGGACGGAGGACAATTAGCATGCGTGAGCGGGCGTGGCGCTAAGTGGGAGGAAGTAAATACACTAAGCTGGACTAATAAACTCTATTCTTTTTGGCCCTATGTCAGGGGCCGGCAACACAAAACCTTGAAAGAGCCATAGAGGACCAAAAATACAACAAAACATCTGTCTGGAGCCATAAAAAACTAAAAGTTGTATAAAAGTGTTATAATGAAGACAACACATGATGTAAGTGTCTATTAGTTATAGTAGCCTACTATCAAAATGACTTTAAAAGTCTTATATAAGTGTTATAATGAAGGCAACACATGATGTAAGTGTCTATATTAGCTATATTAGCCTACTATCAAAATGACTTTAAAAGTCTTATTAAAGTGTTATAATGAAGGCAACACATGATGTAAGTGTCTATATTAGTTATATTAGCCTACTATCAAAATGACTTAAAAAGTCTTATATAAGTGTTATAATGAAGGCAACACATGATGTAAGTGTCTATATTAGCTATATTAGCCTACTATCAAAATGACTTCAAAAGTCTTATTAAAGTGTTATAATGAAGGATTTGTTACAATCTTTGGCAAGCTAGGCAACGTTTGCTGTGGTCTGGAACAACATGGCACACAAACATCAGACATGCAGCCAATATTACATACAGATAATGTGTCATGAGGCATGCAAATATTAATTATATACAAAGATACAAGTAAAGCTCAAATATAGCTACAAACGAGTCATAATGATGCAATATGTACATACAGCTAGCCCAAATAGCATGTTAGCATCGATTAGCTTGCAGTCATGCACTGACCAAATATGCCTGATTAGCACACCAGCAAGTCAATAACATCAACAAAGCTCCCCTTTGTGCATTCACACACAGCATAAAACGTTTGGTGGACAAACTGAGACAAAGAAGGAGTGGAACATTTTACATGTAAACAAACTGTCGCGTCACAGTCCACACTATGGTGAGTTCAAGCACCGCCGAAATGAGTCGGACAAAAGGACGTTTACCAAATAGTGTCATCAGTGAAGCATACACACACACATATTAAACGGTGGTAGGTAGGAAGGTTTGTGTCATGTTTGTCCTCAAACAAAAAATATCCATCCATTTTCTACCGCTTGTCCCTTTTGGGGCCGCGGGGGATGCTAAAACAAAAACATTATTTTCCCCCCCCATCTTTTTCCATTTTCAATCCTTTTTGTAAAAATGCTCCAGGGAGCCACTAGGGCGGCACTAAAGAACCGCACCCCGCTCTATGTGGGTAGATGCTGCCTTCAAGACTGCAGGAAATCAGAACTTTGGCGCTCAACTCAAAGCGCAAACTAGCAAAACTAGTATTTGTTTTGATTGGGTGGTCTGATCCTAAACCCTCATTTTGTTGTCATAAAAAAGGTTTCTTGACTTGGGTTCGATTCCCTTTCCTACCATGGATCATTCATACCTTCACTTCTATTTTCATGTTTCACTGCAACTTCTGACTGTGTGGATTATTTGGAGTCCTTCTTATTGATTTGTGCAAGCTGTCATTGAGTGCCTGTGAGAAGAGCAACAATTTTACTGGAAAAAAACCCCATTGATTTCCATTTACAGTAATGCACTGTAAAAACAAAAATGTTATAATAAAAAAAAATAAAAAAATCGCAGATCAATTGCCAGAAATTGACCGTAAAAATAACAGTGGTACCATTTTACCGTAAATAAAAATAAATAATCACAACTCAACTGTCCAAATGTTGACATAAAAACAATAACAGTGGTATCTTTTCCCATTTACAGTAACGCACTGTTAAAACAACTATTGTAGATTTTTACAGTAAAAAAAATAAACAAAAATTGGCAGCTCAGTCGCCAGAATTTTACCGTAAAATTAACAATGGTATCGTTTTTAAATTTACAGTAATTTGGTGTAAAAAGCATCAATTTTACAGTAAGACTGTGTCACGGCGCGGGCTCGAACCCGCTTTTCTCCGGCAGCTGGGTCTGCCAGCACCTCCGTCGGCCGGCAAGGCTGTAGGCAATCAGCAATCTGCACACCTGGGACTGATGAGGGCGAGCAGTATAAAGACCAGTGGACCCGAGGATCCTGGCCGGAACTTAACCATTAGTTACCCAAGTGAGCACCCCTTGTCTGGCTTCTATCCGCGTACTCGCTCTTCCCCTGTGACTTCCTTGTTTTGGTGTCTGATGTCCGTGTTGTCCTCCCGCGGTGCTTTTCCCCGAGTTCCCCTGTTGTTCCCCTCTAGATTCTGGACTGCCTCCCTTGGATCTCGACCTCTCGCATGGACACGGACCTTCTTCGCCCCGCTCAGCCCCCGACTATCTGCCTGACATATATATATATATATATATATATATATATATATATATATATATATATATATATATATATATGTATATATATCATAGGGCAACTTCGCCCTCTTGTGGAACTGTGTCGTCACAACTCCCTCCTCCAACTGTAGTTACTGATAGGGATGTCCGATAATGGCTTTTTTACCGATATTCCGATATTGTCCAACTCTTAATTACCGATACCGAAATCAACCGATACCGATATATACAGTCGTGGAATTAACACATTATTATGCCTAATTTGGACAACCGGGTATGGTGAAGATAAGGTCCTTTTTTTAAAAATTAATAAAATAAAACCAGATAAATAAATTAAAAACATTTTCTTGAATAAAAAAGAAAGTAAAACAATATAAAAACAGTTACATAGAAACTAGTAATTAATGAAAATGAGTAAAACTAACTGTTAAAGGTTAGTACTATTAGTGGAGCAGCAGCACGCACAATCATGTGTGCTTACGGACTGTATTCCTTGCAGACTGTATTGATATATATTGATATATAATGTAGGAAGCAGAATATTAATAACAGAAAGAAACAACCCTTTTGTGTGAATGAGTTTAAATGGGGGAGGGAGGTTTTTTGGTTGGTGCACTAATTGTTAGTGTATCTTGTGTTGTTTTTAAAAAAATGTTTTTTTAAAAACAACCCGATACCGATAAAAAAACCGATACCGATAATTTCCGATATTACATTTTAAAGCATTTATCTTCCGATAATATCGATATCGGACATCTGTAGTTACTGACAGTGGTTTTCTGAAGTGTTCCTGAGCCCATGGGGTGATATCCTTTACACACTGATGTGGCTTTTTGATGCAGTACCGCCTGAGGGATCCAAGGTGCGTAATATCATGGCTTACGTGCAGTGATTTCTCCAGATTCTCTGAACCTTTTGATGATATCACGGAGCGTAGATGGTGAAATCCCTCAATTCCTTGCAACAGCTGCTTGAGAAATGTCGTTCTTCAACAATTTGCTCAGGCATTTGTTGACAAAGTGGTGACCCTCGCCCCCCGTCCTTGTTTGTGAGCGACTGAGCATTTCACGGAGAGCTGCTTTCACACCCAATCATGGCGCCCACCCGTTCCCAATTAGCCCGTCCACCCGCGGGATGTTCCAAACACGTCTTTGACGAGCATCCCTCGACTCTCTCGGTCTTTTTTGCCACTTGCGCCAGCTTTTTTTGAAGCAAGTTTGTCACGGCCGGGGGGGCGCGCATTCCAATCCAGCTCCACTTTGAGCAGGATGCTAAAGTAGTCTCCGCAGTGTTTTGTGCCACACTACACAGGGAGCTATTTTTAGTGGCGCGCTGTCACATTGCCATGCCGACCTGGCATTTTTACTTCAGCGACAACACGCACGCACGCACACTCGCGGGTGCGTTCAGCGTGTAGAGAAGCCTGTCTGCTCCGCACTCCTCTCAATGTTTCATGAAGCATTCCTCTTACGTCACCCGGCGGCGAGGAAGAGGAGGGATGAAGGCAATCCCTCCATGGCCTCCATCCAGCATCTTCACACTTGTTCTCACTTCATGTTTCAAATGTTTGCAATTTGCACCCCCCCCCCCCATCTCCCCTCCCCCCTCGCCTCCCCCATCCCCTGACGGGAGCGCTGGCACTTGTGAACGCGCGCGGCGACGCGGCGAGGGCGCATCTGGCATCTTTTCCTGGAAGGATGCGAGGTTCCCAGGGCGCCTTTTTCCAGCGTTTAGGCACTCACTTTTCCTCAGCGCGTCTCCTCCTACACTGCAAGAAGTGAAATCTAAGTAGGATGAAATATCTCAAATAAGGCTGATATTTGCTTATTTTTCTGTCTAATAAGATAATAAGCAGATTTTATGTTAGAGTGTTTTACTTGTTTGAAGTGTTTTGGTCCTAAATGATCTCAGTAAGATATTACAGCTTGTTGCTGAGATTTGATGAGCTATATTGAGTAAAACCTGCTTGAAACTAGAACAGGGGTGTCAAACGTACGGCCCGAGGGCCGGATCAGGCCCACAAACAGGTTTTATCCGGCCCGCGGGATGAGTTTGCTAAGTATAAAAATTAACCTGACATTTTTTAATGAAACAGCTGTCGCAATAGCAATTCTTTGTATTGTAGTAGAATTTCTGACCTTTTGACCTATATTTCTTGTCTTTTAAGAATGTCCGCTCATTTTCAATACTCTTGTATTTTTGTGCCATTGAATGGACCAGTTGTGGGACAAAAGTGAATATTAAGTCGTGCCAACCTGTCTATAGAATGTGTTGACTGTCTACAGAATTCGAGTTGTTATGGAACAGATAGGAAAAGCAAAACAAGACATTGACGCATTTGATAAGGAACGATGACACACAACAGACATATAAAAAATGGGAGAAGACCGGAACTCGGGGGTGATTTTGGCTTGTGTGTGTCTTGTTGGCTCCGGAGTAACTTGTGGTTTGTCTGCACGACCAACTCAATTCAACCTGCACTTCTGATAATGGGTAAATAAATTTGTTGTACTAAACTACTTTTGTTGCCTGCTTAAGCTTCGGACAATCCACTACACAAATTGGCGTTGTCGGCAGGATTGTCCGAAGCTTAAGCAGGCAACAAAAGTAGTTTAGTACAACAAATTTATTTACCCATTATCAGAAGTGCAGGTTGAATTGAGTTGGTCGTGCAGACAAACCACAAGTTACTCCGGAGCCAACAAGACACACACAAGCCAAAATCACCCCCGAGTTCCGGTCTTCTCCCATTTTTTATATGTCTGTTGTGCGTCATCGTTCCTTATCAAATGCGTCAATGTCTTGTTTTGCTTTTCCTATCTGTTCCATAACAACTCGAATTCTGTAGACAGTCAACACATTCTATAGACAGGTTGGCACGACTTAATATTCACTTTTGTCCCACAACTGGTCCATTCAATGGCACAAAATACAAGAGTATTGAAAATGAGCGGACATTCTTAAAAGACAAGAAATATAGGTCAAAAGGTCAGAAATTCTACTACAGTATCTTTGTAGATGATGCTTCATATGTACAAAATAAAAACACATGTTAGTACAGTTAGTACATGTCAGTCGAGAAAAATGAGCAAACTGCATAAATAACATCCTGTAATTTGATTTTGATATAATTTTTTTTTATCTTGATAGATTGAAAATTAACACCAATGAGTTGACTGATGAACATTATCACATCATTTATTCAGAAAATATAAATAACGACAAATAGATAGAATACTATTAACCGCAACATGTAAGTGTAAAAAAAACCTCAACAACATTATGATTTGTACATTTTCAGATAGAGATGTCCGATAATGGCTTTTTTGCCGATATTCCAATATTGTCCAACTCTTAATTATCGATTCCGATATCAACCGATACCGATATATATAGTCGTGGAATTAACACATTATTATGCCTAATTTTGTTGTGATGCCCCACTGGATGCATTAAACAATGTAACAAGGTTTTCCAAAATAAATCATCTCAAGTTATGGAAAAAAATGCCAACATGGCACTGCCATATTTATTATTGAAGTCACAAAGTGCATTATTTTTTTTAACATGCCACAAAACAGCAGCTTGGAATTTGGGACATGCTCTCCCTGAGAGAGCATGAGGAGGTTGAGGTGGGCGGGGTTGAGGTGGGGGGGCGGGGGGGTGTATATTGTAGCGTCCCGGAAGAGTTAGTGCTGCAAGGGGTTCTGGGTATTTGTTGTGTTGTGTTTATGTTGTGTTACGGTGCGGAAGTTCTCCCGAAATGTGTTTGTCATTCTTGCTTGGTGTGGGTTCACAGTGTGGCGCATATTTGTAACAGTGTTAAAGTTGTTTATACGACCACCCTCAGTGTGACCTGTATGGCTGTTGACCAAGTATGTATTGCATTCACTTGTGTGTGTGAAAGCCGTAGGTATTATGAGATTGGGCCGGCACGCAAGGCAGTGCCTTTAAGGCTTATTGGCGCTCTGTACTTCTCCCTACGCCCGTGTACCACTCCGGCGTTTTAAAAAGTCACAAATTTTACTTTTTGAAACCGATACCGATAATTTCCGATATTACATTTTAAAGCATTTATCGGCCGATATTATCGGACATCTCTAATTTCAGAATGTGCTTGTTCTATTTTCTAACAAAGAAAACAATCTGAAGTTGTCTTTATTTTTAAGTTATCGTGCCGTGATTTTACTAGTCCGGCCCATTTGGGTGTAGATTTTTCTCCATGTGGCCCCCGATCTAAAATGAGTTTGACACCCCTGGACTAGAATATCAAGTGTTGCAAAGCTGTGTCATCAACACTCACAAGTATAAAACTACTTTTTTTAAAGTCATCATTTCTTATTTCAAGCATGAACAAAAAAATCATGACTTTGACACAATTGTGTCTCATAATTAAAACAGATGACAGCCAAATGGACTTTGCGGTTTTATTTCCAATGAAACAATAGAAAACACGTACTCATATAGTAGTACAGTTGGCACAGTACAGTAAACTGACAGTTAATATTTAAACATTTAACATTTCTAACAATTAAAACAGAAATAGTTCATGCACATTCAGATTAATTCTTCAAAATTACAATAAAAAATGTTTTTGGCCAGGGGCTGTATATATATATGCGCACTAATTGACTGAAAGAGCACGCACTTGGCGCGATGATGTCATGTTATCCATGGAAAAATGCATTTTTAGACCATATGATTTGCTTGAGCGGCTAGGAGACCCCGAGAGTAACAAGCGCTTGCCTTGTTGCCTTTCCATTAAGAACAATAATTACATTTTTAGTATAAGTTTTCTGGTTTCAAGAAATGTAATGCCGAGCGCATATCATTATGTCAAGATAATGGCACTAGCATTTACTTCTTTTAAAGGCCTACTGAAAGCACTACTGGCGACCACGCAGTCTGATAGTTTATATATCAATGATGAAATCTTAACATTGCAACACATGCCAATACGGCCGGGTTAATTTATAAAGTGACATTTTAAATTTCCCGCTAAACTTCCGGTTGAAAACGTCTATGTATGATGACGTATGCGCGTGACGTCAATAGTTGAAACGGAAGTATTCGGACGCCATTGAATCCAATACAAAAAGCTCTGTTTTCATCGCAAAATTCCACAGTATTCTGGACATCTGTGTTGGTGAATCTTTTGCAATTTGTTTAATGAACAATGGAGACTGCAAAGAAGAAAGCTGTAGGTGGGATCGGTGTATTAGCGGCGGGCTGCAGCAACACAACCAGGAGGACTTTGAGGTGGATAGCAGACGCGCTATCCGACGCTAGCCGCCGACCGCATCGGTGATCGTGGTGAAGTCCTTCGTCGCACCGTCAATCGCTGGAACGCAGGTGAGCACGGGTGTTGATGAGCAGATGAGGGCTGGCTGGCGTAGGTGGATAGCTAATGTTTTTAGCATAGCTCTGTGAGGTCCCGTTGCTAAGTTAGCTTCAATGGCGTCGTTAGCAACAGCATTGTTAAGCTTCGCCAGGCTGGAAAGCATTAACCGTGTAGTTACATGTCCATGGTTTAATAGTATTGTTGATCTTCAGTCTATCCTTCCAGTCGGGGGCTTATTTCTTTTGTTTCTATCTGCATTTAAGCACGATGCTATCACGTTAGCTCTGTAGCTAAAGTGCTTCACCGATGTATTGTCGTGGAGATAAAAGTCACTGTGAATGTCCATTTCGCGTTCTCGACTCTCATTTTCAAGAGGATATAGTATCCGAGGTGGTTTAAAATACAAATCCGTGATCCACAATAGAAAAAGGAGAGAGTGTGGAATCCAATGAGCCAGCTTGTACCTAAGTTATGGTCAGAGCGAAAAAAGATACGTCCTGCACTGCACTCTAGTCCTTCACTCTCACGTTCCTCATCCACGAATCTTTCATCCTGGCTCAAATTAATGGGGTAATCGTCGCTGTCTCGGTCCGAATCGCTCTCGCTGCTGGTGTAAACAATGGGAAAATGTGAGGAATCCTTCCTCCTGTGACGTCACGCTACTTCCGGTACAGGCAAGGCTTTTTTTTAATCAGCGACCAAAAGTTGCGAACTTTATCGTCAATGTTCTCTACTAAATCCTTTCAGCAAAAATATGGCAATATCGCAAAATGATCAAGTATGACACATAGAATGGATCTGCTATCCCCGTTTGAATAAAAAAAAATCATTTCAGTAGGCCTTTAAAATATTGCGATATTAAAAAAAGGCCATATCGCTCAGCCCTAATTTTAAGGTATTCTGGGGTTCATTGAAGTTAGCTAATTTTACTTGTTTTGGAAAGTCCAAATTTTCTTGTTCTATTGGCAGATAATTTTGCTTAGTTCCAATAAAATACCCCTAATTTATTTTTTTTAACACTGACTTTTTGCAGTGTACGTCTTCCTACGGCCGGGGGGAGGGGGGGGGGGGGGGGGGGTGGGGGTCGACGTCGACCGTAAATGACCGACGATCCAACATTCCCCTTATTTTTCTTCTTTTTTTTTTAACTTTAGGAGCGTTCACGTGATGTCATCGCCATTCTGGACGAGCGACGAGGACGAGGCGTGCACGTGAAGAGGGAAGCGAGTGTTAATTAGCAAGATCCCGCTCTAATTAGCAGGCTATGAATAGATAAGTCAAGGTTAGACACCCAGGCGGCCTTTGACAACACACAAGTGTGTGTGTGTGTGTGTGTGTGTGTGTGTGTGTGTGTGTGTGTGTGTGTGTGTGTGTGTGTGTGTGTGTGTGTGTGTGTGTGTGTGTGTGTGTGTGAGAGAGCAATTATCCTGCACATGAATCATCGTTATCGCGACAGAAAAAAGTTGCCACTTCTATTTAGAATCATCTCTCTCGTCATATATTTATAGGCCGGGGGTTAGCAACCCGCGGCTCTAGAGCCACATGCGGCTCTTGAGCGGCGCCCTGGTGGCTCCGTGGAGCTTTTGAAAAGTATATTTTTTGTTGTGATATGGTTTCTGTAGGAGGACAAAGACGACACAAACCTTCCAAAGTGTTAAAAAGCCCACTGTTTAATAAGTTTGTGTTTATCCTTCACTGATGAGTATTTGGCGAGCGCCGTTTTGTCCTACTAATTTCAGCGGCCTTTGAACTCACCGTCGTGTGGACTGTCTCTCAACAGTTTATTTACATGTATAACTTTCTCCGACGCTGCCACAGAAAGATGTATTTTATGCCACTCCTTATTTTTCTCATTTTGTCCACCAAACGTTTTACACTGTGCGTGAATGCACAAAGGTGAGCTTTGTTGATATTATCGACTTGTTATGGAGTTCTAATCAGGCTTATTTGGTCACTGACATGCTACTTAGGCTAGCTGTATGTACATATTGTATCCTTATGCCTCGTTTGTAGGTGTGTTTGGTTTATTTTTCCCATGTTTCATGACACATTATCTCTATGTAATATCGGCTGCATTTCAGATAGTTGTTAGTGTGCCATGTTGTTCCAGACCACAGCAAACGTTAGCCAGCTTGCAAAGATTGTATTAAATCCATTAGAAGAAGACAGCCTGCCGTTTCCTTTAACTTGGACACACACGTCTATACCTTTGGTAATTCTGAGAGAATCATTTCCAGGAGTTATCTCACCCTCTGAGAAGTTGTACTAATGTTTTCCAATGTTGTAAAAATGTGTAGAATAAATATTACATTGATTGATGGTTCCCTTAGGCCGCTCGATCGCCTCCTTAAAGGCCTACTGAAAGCCACTACTACAGACCACGCAGTCTGATAGTTTATATATCAATGATCAAATCTTAACATAGCAACACATGCCAATACGGCCGGGTTAACTTATAAAGTGACATTTTAAAATTCCCGGGAAATATCCGGCTGAAACATCGCGGTATGATGACGTATGCGCGTGACGAAGTCCGAGTAACGGAAGTTATGATACCCCGTAGAATCCTATACAAAAAGCTATGTTTTCATTTCATAATTCCACAGTATTCTGGACATCTTTTGCAATTTTTTTAATGAACAATGAAGGCTGCGTAGGTGGAGAGCTAATGTTTTTAGCATAGCTCTGTGCAGTCCGGTTGCTAAGTTAGCTTCAATGGCGTCGTTAGCACAGCATTGTTAACCTTCGCCAGCCTGGAAAGCATTAACCGTGTATTTACATGTCCATGGTTTAATAGTATTGTTGATTTTCTATCTATACTTCCAGTCAGGGGTTTATTTCTTTTGTTTCTATATGCAGTTAAAGCAAGATGCTATCACGTTAGCTCGTAGCTAAAGCATTTCGCCGATGTATTGTCGTGGAGATAAAAGGCACTGAATGTCCATTTCGCGTTCTCGACTCTCATTTTCAAGAGGATATGTATCCGAGGTGGTTTAAAATACAAATCTGTGATCTACAATAGAAAAAGGAGAGAGTGTGGAATCCAATGAGCCAGCTTGTACCTAAGTTACGGTCAGAGCGAAAAAAGATACGTCCATCGCTGCCTCTCAAGTCATTCACTGTAACGTTCCTCATCTACGAATCTTTCATCCTCGCTCAAATTAATGGGGTAATCATCACTTTCTCGGTCCGAATCTCTCTCGCTCCATTGTAAACAACGGGGAATTGTGAGGAATCCTAGCTCCTGTGACGTCACGCTACTTCCGGTACAGGCAAGGCTTTTTTTTTTATCAGCGAGCAAAAGTTGCGAACTTTATCGTCGATTTTCTCTATGGCAAAAATATGGCAATATCGCGAAATGATCAAGTATGACACATAGAATGGATCTGCTATTCCCGTTTAAATTAAAAAAAATCATTTCAGTAGGCTTTTAATCCATTGTTGGAATTTGTTACTTCCTGTCCAGATGATTTAGGCGTTGTCTGAGTCCATGACGTGGTTACTTATTTTGCAATAACCCGATACGGTGCTTTTAAGACTTCCTGTTCAGAGTTTTGTTTTAAACTTCTTGTGAACCTCCCAGTTGTCTCCCACTTCCTTTCTGTCCTGGCTGCTTCTCCCGTGTATGATTGGCGTTGTAAATGACATCGCATTGTTCTATTTGGTACTTTGGATGCAGCACGGTGGCACAGGGGTTAGTGCATGTGCCTCACAATACAAAGGTCCTGAGTAGTCCTGAGTTCAATCCCAGGCTCGGGATCTTTCTGTGTGGAGTTTGCATGTTCTCCCCGTGACTGCGTGGGTTCCCTCCGGGTACTCCGGCTTCCTCCCACCTCCAAAAGACATGCACCTGGGGATAGGCCCCTCCCACCTCCAAAGACATGCACCTGGGGATAGGTTGATTGGCAACACTAAATTGGCCCTAGTGTGTGAATGTGAGTGTGAATGTTGTCTCTGTGTTGGCCCTGTGATGAGGTGGCGACTTGTCTAGGGTGTACCCCGCCTTCCACCCGAATGCAGCTGAGATAGGCTCCAGCACCCCCCGCGACCCCAAAAGGGACAAGCGGTAGAAAATGGATGGATCAATGGATGGTTCTCGCCCGGAAAAGGGTGGAGTGCCATCTCCAGGTTGGGGAGGAGACCCTGCCCCAAGTGGAGGAGTTCAAGGACCTTGGAGTCTTGTTCACGAGTGAGGGAAGAGTGGATGGTGAGATCGACAGGCGGATCGGTGCGGCGTCTTCAGTAATGCGGACGCTGTATCGATCCGTTGTGGTGAAGAAGGAGCTGAGCCGGAAGGCAAAGCTCTCAATTTACCGGTCGATCTAGGTTCCCACCCTCACCTATGGTCATGAGCTTTGGGTTATGGCCGGAAGGACAAGATCACGGGTACTAAGCGGCCCAAATGAGTTTCCTCCGCCGGGTGGCGGGGCTCTCCCTTAGAGATAGGGTGAGAAGCTCTGTCATCCGGGAGGAACTCAAAGTAAAGCCACTGCTCCTCCACATGGAGAGGAGCCAGATGAGGTGATTCGGGCATCTGGTCAGGATGCCACCCGAACGCCTCCCTAGGGAGGTGTTTGGGGCACGTCCGACCGGCAGGAGGCTGAAGGCAAGACCCAGGACACGTTGGGAAGACTATGTCTCCTGGCTGGCCTGGGAACGCTTAAGGATCCCCCGGGAAGAGCTGGACGAAGTGGCTGGGGAGAGGGAAGTCTGGGCTTCTCTGCTGAGGCTGCTGCCCCCGCGATCCGACCTCGGACAAGCGGAAGAAAATGGATGGATGGATACAACTGTCTTGTTTTTGTGTGAGGTTTATTTAGTTGTGCTATTTAGCTGCTTCTCATGTTTCTGTTATTCCCTGAGTGTATGATAAGGTTATGACTTCTTTGTTTTTATTACAGGGTTTTCTTCTGGTTGACCTATTTGTTCTCTTTTTTCCACTTGTTGTTGCCTTCTTTTAAAGCCTTGGTTGGATATTGGCAGTTTTTGAGTGTATTGTTGATATGTTTCTCTTCTTCTTCTGTTATGATGTTGGCCCGTTCATAGGGTCTTCACGACTGATAGTCTGTGTGCCGTGGGATGTTCTTAGACTTAAGACTTCCTTTTATTGTCATTCAAATTTGAACTTTACAGTACAGATAAGAACAACATGTCGTTGCATTAGCTCATGGTAGTGCAGGATAAAAGATCAGTAAGGTGCAGATATAAATAAATAGATTACTGTACAGATGCAGCTGAGATAGAATCCAGCACCCCCCGCGACCCCAAAAGGAACTAGCGGTAGAAAATGGATGGATGGATAAATATATTGCATTTTTGCATAAGCATCCACATTTATGGATGTATGTTATATTGTCTTTATATTCCATCCAGTTAATCCATTTTTGGGGGAATATTGAGGGGATTATTTTAATGTGTTCAAGAGTCTTACGGCCTGAGGGAAGAAGCTGTTACAGAACCTGGAGGTTCTGCTACGGAACCTCTTTCTAGAGTCCAGCAGTGAAAACAGTCCTTGGTGGGGGTGGGAGGAGTCTATGCAGATTTTCTGAGCCCTGGTCAGGCAGCTGCTTTTTGCGATCTCCTGGATAGGAGGAAGAGGAGTCCTGATGATCTTTTCCGCCGTCCTCACCACTCTCTGGAGAGACTTCCAGTCTGAGGCACTGCAGGCTCCAGTCCAGACAGAGATGCAGGTGGTGTCTATAGTGCCTCTGTAGAATGTGCTGAGAATGGGGGGAGGGAGCTGCGCTCTTTTCATCCCCAGTGCATGCGCTGCTGAGCTCTTTTTACAAGAGCTCCGGTGTGTAGGGACCAGGTTATATTGTCAGTTATCTGCACCCCCCAGGAACTTGGTGCTGCTTACTATCTCCACTGCTGTGCCGTCGATGAAGAGTGGAGTGTGGCTGGACTGGTGCTTTCTGAAGTCGACGATGATCTCCTTGGTCTTGTCGACGTTCAAGACCAGGTTGTTGGTTCTGCACCAGTCAACCAGATGTTTCACCTCCTCCCTGTAGTCCATGTCTTTGTTGTCACGGATGAGGTCAACTACTGTTTTGTCGTCCGCATACTTCACAATGTGGTTAGTAGTGGACCCGGCGCAGCAGTCATGGGTCTCTGGACGTCATGCGTCCATGACGTCCAGAGTTGATATTGATACGAGTGTGTCGGTGTTCTGTGAACAGTAATGTTTGGACTGCCGTCATCTGTTCGTCCAACCGAGTTATTTCCTGTCCATGTGTGCATTTGATGTTTCCAGTCTTGTCAAAGCTGGTCTGTAAGATCCTGTTTTTTTTGTTTTGTTATATTCTCCAGAAGGTATGTCTGCAGTGTATGGGCACTGTGTTGATGTCCAGGGGCCGTACTTATCAAGCTTCTTAAAGTGCCATTTTACACTTAAGTCCTGAGAATTTGCGAAATTTAGTCCTACTCTCAAACTTAAGAATAAAAGCTTTTTATCAACGTTCTTAAGTCTAAGAATCACTCCTACTCTCCACGACATTTAAGAGACCTTCAGAGGTGTCTTAAGTGGTTAGGAGTTGCCAGCAGGGGATGGCACTGAGGCGAGAGACGTGCGCGAACGTTCAGGGAACGGAACAATGTTTTGGTTTTTTTTGATGACGAGCAGCTGATCAAACGGTATCGTTTAGACAGAGCGGATATTATTTTTGTCACAGATTTAATACTTTTCGATTCCTTGTTGATTTCTGCATGTGTCTGCAGTGGGCTAGTATATATAGAGCCACCCACACCAGTTTCAAACTAGTTGCCTAATTAATGAATTGGAAAGAAAATGTTATGACAGTAGCGTATGTGTGTGGCCGTGAGGTGAGTGACGTCGGTGAGTGTGTGGGCGATAGAAGAGAGGGAGCGGTAGCGTGAGTGCCGGCGGGGACTAGTTTGTTTTGTATTATTTTGTAGTTTATTGTCAAAATATACACTCCCATTGTCCACTTAAATATTTCCAAGATATTTCTTTATTCTTAGACAAGGGATTCCCTTCCGTGATTGGTCATTTCTATGGACACAGAAATGACGTCACCTAAAATTCCGTTTATGGCACATAGTAATGTCGTAATTCAGCTCTGAGTGTGACACTTAAGATTCAGTCCTACACTTCGCTGAAAGTGTGAGTAAGACGCTTGATAACTAACTTTTAAGTGCAGCTTTCAGCGAAGAATTTATTTACTCTTAAGTCAACTCTTAGCAGACTTCTTAGGAGTAATTCTAAGAAGCTTGATAAGTACGGCCCCAGATCTTCCATGAAGAACCTGCTCATACTTGCCCATAAGAGGTCTCCCTCCCATTGCCAATGCCTGGTTTCGTTCCTAAACACTTCCTTTGTATTGAGAGGATGTGGATTTGGCAACAACATTGAGCAATCGGAGCATGTCTTCAAGTGTGAGGTTTATTCTTGCTTTTAGAGTCCTGTTTATTGACGATGTGCAGGGTGCAATAAACTGAAATGATGTCATGTGAAATAAACATTTCATCTGGTTGCGATTTTATTGTGTGGCTGTTTTGAATTTTTTTGCAGTGGTATTCCGTGAGGTTATTATTTCAACAAGAGCTTTTGATCCTTTGCATGTAACTGAACCTATTCTGTTTACCATTGGGCGGAGTGAGAAAGTTATTTTCTTGCTGTCGACTATTGGTTTGAGGAGGGTCTTCAGCATTTGCTTCAAAATCATCGGGACAAAACGTTCAAACAGTGGATTAAGCAGGCCATGCAATTACGGAACTGGCCCAAGGAAACCATCAATGGGGATGAGGAGGCATTAATGGGACTCCCTCCTCCATGAACCATCCAGCACCATGCATGACAAGACTTAATGAACCGTTAAGAGTAAACGTAATATACATTGATTTCTGGGCTAACACCTGCAGGAAGCACCTCCATTGTGTCATCCACGTCCACCCCGGGATTATACTTTATCAGTATCATACGGTTTTATGCTTCAAAAAGCTGTGCACTACAAAACGTGCGCATTGGAGCCATTAATTGGCTACCATGAATTGATTAACGTGGACTTAAACAAGTTGAAAAACGTATCATTTAGTGGTCAATTGTACGGAATATGTACTGTACTGTACAATCTACTAATAAAAGTCTCAATCAATCAATCAAAATCCTGACTTCCTGATTTTGGTCCAAAAAATTAAATATATTTAATTACATTTTTCAGTATAAAATGGTTGAAGATGTTAAAAAAATGTTTATAGTTTACAGGGATAGTTTTATTTTTAATTCAGGCAAATTGATGCACATGAAATATTTTCTGTTACAAACTAAAAAAACAATGTTAATAAAGTTATTCTTCTTTGGAAGATGAGTATTAGTTCTTTCTTTTTGTGTTTTCTTGATTGTTAATAAGAAAACAATATTATGCAGAGATGCGCTTACAGCAATATGATACTACTGTATTTTTTCGGAGTATCAGGCGCACTTAAAATCCTTTCATTTACCCCAAAATCGACAACACACCTTATGACGCAATGCACCTAATGTACAAATTGTGCTTACCGACGTCAAAGTAATTTTATTTGGTACATGGTGTAGTGATAAGCATCACCGGTAGATGGCAGTCAAACAAAAGAGATATGTGTGGACGGCAGTCAATAAATGATGCTAGAAAGTACCGGTAAGCAAGCAAGCCCAAAACTTTGATGTGACAGATTACAACCACAGTAGTCAGACGTACTGTGCTGCAACATACGGGTATTATCATTGTGTGTGTATAAGGACCCCAAAATGTCACCTATTAGGAGACATTATCTGACGTTTTGTTGCACAATATTATGCAAAACCAACATTTCTTATCTATTGTTACCTGCTGATGTGTATTTGGGATCTGCATAAGTCGCGAAAATTTGCGCACGGCCGCCATTGTAGTCAATAAGCTCCTCCTTTTTCTCTATCCTCTTGTTGTGGGGCATTCATCCTCCGCTGTTGCCATTTCTAATATAAAGTAGTGTACAGTTCTAACTCAGGTTATCCCGATACCAATATGTTGGTACCAGTACCGGTACCAAAATGTATTTGGACACTTTGATACTTTTCTCAATAAAGGGGACCAAAAAAAATGTCATTGTTGTCTTTATTTGAACAAAACATTTTAGTGTAAATGAAACATATGTTTATTATATGTAATTTAGTCCTTAAATAAAATAGTGAACATACTAGACAACTTGTCTTTTAGTAGTAAGTAAACAAACAAAGACTCCTAATTAGTCTATGCAGTAACATATTGTGTCATTTATACACCTATTATTTTGTACACATTATGAGGGACAAACTGTAAAAATGTTTAATAATATCCACAACTTTGCATTTCTTTTGCATCATGATTAGGGAAGGTTGTTTGGATTGTGTCTAGGGTTGTCCCCATACCAATAGTTTGGTACCAGTACGGGTACCAACATTTTTTTCGATACTTTTCTAAATAAAGGGGACCACAAAAAATGTCATTATTGTCTTTATTGTAACAAAAAATGTTAGTGTACATGAAACATATGTTTATTATTGTCATTTAGTCCTTAAATAAAATAGTGAACATACTAGACAACTTGTCTTTTAGTAGTAAGTAAACAAACAAAGACTCCTAATTAGTCTATGCAGTAACATATTGTGTCATTTATACACCTATTATTTTGTCTACAATATGAGGGACAAACTGTAAAAAAACGTATTATTAATCTACTTGTTCACTTACTGTTAATATCTGCTTATTTTCTGTTTTAACATGTTCTATCTACACTTCTGTTAAAATGTAATAATCACTTATTCTTCTCTTCTTTGATACTTGACATTAGTTTTGGATGATACCACACATTTAGGTATGGATCCGATAACAAGTAGTTACAGGATCATACATTGGTCATATTCAAAGTCCTCATGTGTCCAGGGACACATAAACATCATATGAATTTTAAAAAAAGGAAAAAAGATTTTGTGACGATAAAAAATATTGATGTAATCATTGTGGTATTTACTAGATATGCTCCTGTACTTGGTATCATTACAGTGGATGTCAGGTGTAGATCCATCCATGGTGTTTGTTTACATTGTGACGCCGGTGAGCTATTGTTTTAACTTATAGACTTCATATGAAAACTCTAAAAACAAAGATGCAGGGAGAAGACGCTGTCGAAGTGGAGGCACGTAAAAAAGACAGCCCACTGAAGCGACTGTCAGAAAGTGACTTGAAGATGATGTGTAAAACATAATCTATGCAACATTTTGAGCAAAGAACCACCATTACATGTTATGTAGACCACAAGGAAGTCTTTTACATTTACAAAATGTTTTTTATAATATGACTCCTTTAAAGGCCTACTGAAAGCCACTACTACCGACCACGCAGTCTGATAGTTTATATATCAATGATGAAATCTTAACATTATAACACATGCCAATACGGCCGGGGTAACTTATAAAGTGACATTTTAAATTTGCCGCTAAACTTCCGGTTCGAAACGCCTCTGAGGATGACGTATGCGCGTGACGTAGCCCGGGGAACACGGGTATGCCTTCCCCATTGAATACAATACAAAAAAGCTCTGTTTTCATTTCATAATTCCACAGTATTCTGGACATCTGTGTTCGTGAATCTGTTGCAATTATGTTCATTGCATTATGGAGAAAGAAGCTGAGCAAGCAAAGAAGAAAGTTGTCGGTGCGAAACGGACGTATTTTTCGAACGAAGTCAGCAACAACAGTACACAGCCGGCGCGTCTTTGTTTACATTCCCGAAAGATGCAGTCAAGATGGAAGAACTCGGATAACAGAGACTCTAACCAGGAGGACTTTTGACTTCGATACACAGACGCCTGTAGAGAACTGGGACAACTCAGACTCTTACCAGGATTACTTTGATTTGGATGACAAAGACGCAGACGTGCTACCGTGAGTATGCAGCTTTGGCTTCTAAACATTTGATCGCTTGACCGTATGTGCGCAACTTTTTTTTTGCGTATGTACGTAACTTTTTTAAAAATATATAAGCTTTATGAACCTTGGGTTAGGTGAACGGTCTTTTGGGCTGAGTGATTGTGTGTGTTGATCAGGTGTTTGAATTGTATTGGCGTGTTCTATGGAGCTAGGAGCTAGCAGAGGAGCTAGGAGCTAGCATAACAAACACGCAGGTGTTATTATGCAGGATTAATTTGTGGCATATTAAATATAAGCCTGGTTGTGTTGTGGCTAATAGAGTATATATATGTCTTGTGTTTATTTACTGTTGTAGTCATTCCCAGCTGAATATCAGGTCACCCCCGGCTCTCACAGCATCTTCCCTATCTGAATAGCTTCAACTCCCCACTAGTCCTTCACTTGCACTTTACTCATCCACAAATCTTTCATCCTCGCTCAAATTAATGGGGAAATTGTCGCTTTCTCGGTCCGAATCTCTCTCACTTCATGCGGCCATCATTGTAAACAATAGGGAACTTTGCGTATATGTTCAACTGACTACGTCACGCTACTTCCGGTAGGGGCAAGCCTTTTTTTTATCAGATACCAAAAGTTGCAATCTTTATCGTCGTTGTTCTATACTAAATCCTTTCAGCAAAAATATGGCAATATCGCGAAATGATCAAGTATGACACATAGAATAGATCTGCTATCCCCGTTTAAATAAAAAAAATTCATTTCAGTAGGCCTTTAATGCGCCTTATAATTCTTTTGTATGAAAATAGACCTGACTAGAGCTGCTCTTCAGCAGTCACTTTTACAATGTAGGAGAAAAATCATTCAGAAGCACTAAAGCAACACGTCGACCAGGCGCTCTCTGCAGTTGTGTGATGGAGCGCACCAGCCTCGCTTTCCCGCAAATTAAACTGGGGCTCAGGTGAGACGCATAGCCACACTTCAGCACGAAGGAGGAGGTGGCCGCCAGGACTGAAACACGCCCGGGACCACCCACCCCGTCACACACACACACACACACACACACACACACACACACACACACACACTGACACACACACACACACACACACACACACACACACACACACACACACACACACACACACACACACACACACACACACACACAAGGGGGGGAGAGATGATGATGATGGCGAGATTGATGGCGTGTAATGAAGTAGCGGAAGGAAGACAAGACAAGAGCGACATGAGACATCAGAGGCCATTACTTACCTCTCTGATTCACACACACACACACACACACACACACACACACACACACACACACACACACACACACACACACACACACACACACACACACACACACACACACACACACACACACACACACACACACACACACGCACGTCACCCAATGGTGCTGCAGGAGGAGCGTCTAGCACTCGTCTCCTTGTCGTCCAACCTTCATCCTGTCAAGCCTTCCTTCTGTGCAAAGCTGCACTACATCACACTGTGTTACAAAACCAGACCAATTTAGCCCGGGCTATTCTTTCCCATTCTTGCTTGATGTACAGCTTAAGTTGTTCAACAGTCTCCCTTCCCATATTTAGCCACATTTTCAATGTCTGGACTACAGGCAGGCCAGTCTAGTACCCGCACTCTTTTACTATGAAGCCACGTTGATGTAACACGCGGCTTGGCATCGTCTTGCTGAAATAAGCAGGGGCGTCCATGGTAACGTTGCTTGGATGGCAACATATGTTGCTCCAAAAGCTGTATGTACCTTTCAGCATTAATGGCGCCTTCACAGATGTGTAAGTTACCCATGTCTTGGGCACTAATACACCCCCATACCATCACACATGCTGCCTTTTACACTTTCACCCTAGAACAGTTTGGATCATTATTTTCCGACATCCACAGTTTCCAAAAACAATTTGAAATGTGGACTCGTCAGAACACAGAACACTTTTCCACTTTGTATCAGTCCATCTTAGATGAGCTCGGGCCCAGCGAAGCCGGCGGCGTTTCTGGGTGTTGTTGATAAATGGCTTTCACTTTGCATAGTACAGTTTTAACTTGCACTTACAGATGTAGCGACCGACTGTAGTTACTGACAGTGGTTTTCTGAAGTGTTCCCGAGCCCATGTGGTGATATCCTTTACACACTGATGTGGCTTTTTGATGCAGTACAGCCTGAGGGATCCAAGGTGCGTAATATCATGGCTTACGTGCAGTGATTTCTCCAGATTCTCTGAACCCTTTGATGATATTACGGAGCGTAGATGGTGAAATCCCTCAATTCCTTGCAATAGCTGCTTGAGAAATGTTGTTCTTAAACTGTTCAACAATTTGCTCAGGCATTTGTTGACAAAGTGGTGACCCTCGCCCCATCCTTGTTTGTGAATGACTGAGCATTTCATGGAATCTACTTTTATACCCAATCATGGCACCCACCCGTTCCCAATTTGCCTGTTCACCTGTGGGATGTTCCAAATAAGTGTTTGATGAGCATTCCTCAACTTCCTCACTCCTTTTTGCCACTTGTGCCAGCTTTTTTGGAACATGTTGCAGGCATCAAATTCCAAATGAGCTAATATTTGCAAAAAATAATAAAGTTTTCAATTTCAAACGTTAAATATGTTGTCTTTGCAGTCTATTCAATTGAATATAAGTTGAAAAGGATTTGTTGTATTCTCTTTTTATTTACCATTTACACAACGTGACAACTTCACCGCTTTTTGGGGTTTGTAGTTACGAAGCTAAGCTCACATCTCTCATTTAGGCTGGCAGGCTGTGGGCGTGGCCTTCACAGAAGGAGGCTCAAAGTGGCTTAAAGCAGCCAATACATTTATCTCGTCAGTGAACACCTTGGTGGTAGCTAACTCTGCTCTGCACTGAACATCTGCTTAGCATCCTGCACGCACACACACTATCATTGTGTGTGTGTGTGTGTGTGTGTGTGTGTGTGTGTGTGTGTGTGTGTGTCCCTCTTGGAGGCTTGAGGCACATTGTCAGAAGTGGTAGCGCCAGATAGCACTGCATGCTAAACCTCCGCAGAGGAAGACGCTAAGCTAAGTGCAGGCTGACAGGCGTGTTTTGATGGAGGGAAATAATGCTAGCTGTGTCACTATGTGTGTGTGTGTGTGTCTGTGTGTGTCACTTTGTGTGTATGTGACACTTTGTGTGTGTGTGTGTGTCACTTTGTGTGTGTGTCTGTGCATGCGTGTGTCTGCGCGTGAGAGTGTGTGTGTATGCGTGCTTGTGTACGTGTGTGTGCATGTTTGTGTGCAAGTGTGTGTGTGTGTCACTTTGTGTGTGTGTGCGTGCATGTGCATGTGTGTGTGCATGTGTGTGTGCATGTTTGTGTGCATGTGTGTGTGTGTGTGTCACTTTGTGTGCATGTGTGTGCATGTGTGTCACTTTGTGTGTGTGTGTGTGCATGTGTGTGTGCATGTGTGTGCGTGTGTGTCTGTGCATGTGTGTGTGTGTCACTGTGTGTGTGTGTGTGCGTGCGTGTGCATGTGTGTGTGCGTGTGGGTGCGTGTGTGCATGTGTGTGTGTGTGTGCGTGTGCATGTGTGTGTGTCACTTTGTGTGCATGTGTGTGCAAGTGTGTCACTTTGTGTGTGTGTGTGTGTATGTGTGTGTGCATGTGTGTGCGTGTGTGTCTGTGCATGTGTGTCACTGTGTGTGTGTGTGTGTGCGTGCGTGTGCATGTGTGTGTACGGGTGTGTGTGGGTGCGTGTGTGTGTGCATGTGTGTGTGTGTGCGTGTGCATGTGTGTGTGTGCGTGTGCATGTGTGTGCATGTGCATGTGTGTACATGTGTGTGCGTGCGTATGCGTATGTGTGTGTGTGTACAAGTGCATGTGTGTGTGTGTGCATGCATGTGTGTGTGCGTGTGTGCATGTGTGTGCGTGCATGTGTGTGTGTGTGTGTCACTTTGTGTGTGTGTGTGTGTGGGTGCGTATGTGCAAGTGTGTGCGTGCGTGTGCATGTGTGTGTGTGCATGTGAGCGTGTGTTTGTGTGCATGTGTGTGCGTGTGTCTCACTTTGTGTGTGTGGGTGCGTGTGTGCATGTGTGTGTGTGCGTGCGTGCGTGTGCATGTGAGCATGTGTGGGTGTGCATGTGTGTGTACATGTGTGTGTGTGTGTGTGTGTGTGTGTATGTACATGTGTATGTGTGTGTGTGTGCATGCGTGTGAGTGAGCATGTGTGTGCATGTGAGCATGTGTGGGTGTGCATGTGTGTGTACATGTGTGTGTGTGTGAGTGTATATGTGCATGTGTGTGCATGCGTGTGAGTGTGCGTTTGTGTGTGCATGTGTGTGCGTGCGTGTGTGTGTGTGTGCATGTGTGTGTGTGTGTGTGCATGTGTGTTTGTGTGCAGGTATGTGCGTGTGTGTGTGCGTGTGTGTGCATGTTTGTGTGTATGTGCGTGTGTGTGTATGTGACCAGCTGAGATTTGATTTGTTTTTGAACATGTGTGTGTGTGTGTGTGTGTGTGTGTGTGTGTGTGTGTGTGTGTGTGTGTGCCTAAAGCAGTGTGTAGTCGTGCAAACATGCTACACAAATACAAAAGTGTCGCTCAATAAATTGTTGTTTACCAGCAGAGGTGAAGCCATTAAAATAAAAACCTAACTTTTGTGAACAGGTGTGTGTGTGTGTGTGTGTGTGTGTTTGTGTGTTGTACAAAGTGCCACAAAAGGCACCTGCCAATCAAAAAAAGCACTTATGGAGAAAGGGCTGCCAATCTCAGGTCACAGTGTGGCCGCCAGATGTCATTTACAGCTGGAGGCCACGCCCACTATCTGACAGCCTAGATGTCATTTACAGCTGGAGGCCACGCCCACTATCTGACAGCCTAGATGTTATTTACAGCTGGAGGCCACGCCCACTATCTGACAGCCTTAACAACGTCCACACGGCGCCGCCAACACGTAGCGTGCTAATTTGCCCCCAAAGCTGCTTTGATCCAGACGCGGCGCGCTAAAGCTAACGAGCAAACAGACGCGGCTAAATGGCGGCAGGCTTTGATGTGGAGGCGAAACACGCACTTTGTGTTCCCGGGGCCTCGTTAGGGCGGCCCAGGTGAGGCCGCGGCCTAATTAGGAGCTCCATTGATTGAACGCTAGCAGAGTTAATGATCCGGGGGGAGGAGGGGAAACTTCCACAGACTGACTTCCTGTGGACCACAGAGGAGAAGATGGCGTCCTTAAGAAGCCTCGTCTCTTCCCAACATGAGATGAGAAGCACTCGCTGTTTGACGTCTTCTTTTGAAAGGTGGAACAAAGACGCAACAAAGACGGAACAAAGTCCGGCGACAGACGGGATCAGCGAGAGTTGAAGCAAACTTTTTGCAAAAGGAATCATGAGCGTTGCCTAAAGCTTCCTCATCACAAGCTCTCCTTTGTTATCACGCACATTGTTATCACGCACATTGTTATCATGCACATTGTTATCATGCACACTGTTATCATGCACATTGTTATTAAAGTTAAAGTAGCAATGATAGTCACACACACACACACTAGGTGTGGCGAAATTATTCTCTGCATTTGACCCATCACCCTTGATCACCCCCTGGGAGGTGAGGGGAGCAGTGAGCAGCAGCGGTGGCCGCACCCGGGAATCATTTTTGGTGATTTAACCCCCAATTCCAAGCCTTGATGCTGAGTGTCAAGCAGGGAGGTAATGGCTCCCATTTTTATAGTCTTTGGTATGACTCATGCACATTGTTATCACACACATTGTTATCACGCACATTGTTATCGTGCACAATGTTATCGTGCACAATGTTATCACGCACATTGTCATCATGCACATTGTTATCACGCACATTGTCATCGCACACATTGTTATCGTGCACAATGCTATCACGCACATTGTTATCACGCACATTGTCATCATGCACATTGTCATCATGCACATTGTCATCATGCACATTGTCATCATGCACATTATCGCACACATTTTTACCACCCACATTGTTATCATGCACATTGTCATCATGCACATTGTTATCACGCACATTATCACACACATTGTTACCACCCACATTGTTATCATGCACATTGTCATCATGCACATTGTTATCACGCACATTATCACACACATTGTTACCACCCACATTGTTATCATGCACATTATCACACACATTGCTGCCACCCACATTGTCATCATGCACATTGTCATCACACACATTGTTATCGTGCACATGGTTATCGTGCACATTGTTATCACGCACATTGTCATCATGCACATTGACATCATGTACATTGTTATCATCCACATTGTTATCACACACATTGTTACCACCCACATTGTCATCATGCACATTATTATCATGCACATTGTCACCACGCATATTGTTATCATGCACATTGTTATCACGCACATTGTTATTATGCACATTATCACACACATTTTTATCACGCACATTGTTATCACGCACATTGTCACGCACATTATTATCACGCACATTATCGCGCACATTATTATCACGCACATTGTTATCGCGCACATTGTTATCGCACACATTGTTATCGCGCACATTGTTATCGCGCACATTGTCATCACGCACATTGTCATTGCGCACATTGTTATCGCGCACATTGTTATCACACACATTGTTACCACCCACATTGTTACCACCCACATTGTCATCATGCACATTGTCATCACGCACATTGTTATTATGCACATTATCACACACATTTTTATCACGCACATTGTTATCACGCACATTGTCACGCACATTATTATCACGCACATTATCGCGCACATTATTATCACGCACATTGTTATCGCGCACATTGTTATCGCACACATTGTTATCGCGCACATTGTTATCGCGCACATTGTCATCACGCACATTGTCATTGCGCACATTGTTATCGCGCACATTGTTATCACACACATTGTCACCACCCACATTGTCATCATGCACATTATTATCACACACATTGTCATCACGTACATTATCACACACATTGTTACCACCCAAATTGTTATCATGCACATTATCACACACATTGCTGCCACCCACATTGTTATCATGCACATTGTCATCACACACATTGTCATCATGCACATTGACATCATGTACATTGTTATCATCCACATTGTTATCACACACATTGTTACCACCCACATTGTCATCATGCACATTATTATCATGCACATTGTCATCACGCATATTGTTATCATGCACATTGTTATCACGCACATTGTTATTATGCACATTATCACACGCATTTTTATCACGCACATTGTTATCACGCACATTGTCACGCACATTATTATCACGCACATTATCGCGCACATTATTATCACGCACATTGTTATCGCGCACATTGTTATCGCACACATTATCGCGCACATTGTTATCACGCACATTGTTATCACGCACATTGTTATCACGCACATTGTCATCACGCACATTGTTATCGCGCACATTGTTATCGCGCACATTGTTATCACACACATTGTTACCACCCACATTGTCATCATGCACATTATTATCACACACATTGTCATCACGTACATTATCACACACATTGTTACCACCCACATTGTTATCATGCACATTATCACACACATTGCTGCCACCCACATTGTTATCATGCACATTGTCATCACACACATTGTCATCATGCACATTGACATCATGTACATTGTTATCATCCACATTGTTATCACACACATTGTTACCACCCACATTGTCATCATGCACATTATTATCATGCACATTGTCATCACGCATATTGTTATCATGCACATTGTTATCACGCACATTGTTATTATGCACATTATCACACACATTTTTATCACGCACATTGTCACGCACATTATTATCACGCACATTATCGCGCACATTATTATCACGCACATTATCGCGCACATTGTTATCGCGCACATTGTTATCGCGCACATTGTTATCACGCACATTGTTATCACGCACATTGTCATCGCGCACATTGTTATCGCGCACATTGTTATCGCGCACATTGTTATCACGCACATTGTTATAGCGCACATTGTTTTCACACACATTGTTACCACCCACATTGTCATCATGCACATTATTATCACGCACATTGTCATCACGTACATTATCGTGCACATTGTCATGACGTACATTGTTATCGCGCACATTGTTATCGTGCACATTGTTATCACGCACATTGTTATCATGCACATTAATGTAGGTTGTGAGTTCAAACCCCGGCCGAGTCATACCAAAGACTATAAAAATGGGAGCCATTACCTCCCTGCTTGGCACTCAGCATCAAGGGTTGGAATTGGGGGTTAAATTACCCAAAATTATTCCTGGGCGCGGCCACCACTGCTGCTCACTGCTCCCCTCACCTCCCAAGGCGTGATCAAGGTTGATTGGTCAAATGCAGAGGATAATTTCGCCACACCTAGTGTGTGTGTGACAATCATTGCTACTTGAACTTTTCTACAGAGATCACACCAGGGACGGTTTAGTAAGTATGAATTGCTTTAGTTATATTGTCAAACTCAAAATCGTTGCTCGGATTGATGAATGAAGGAAGGCCGTGGATGGTTTTACTTTCGGTTCGAGGTGAAACAGGAAGTTACATTTTCAACTCGCAACACCTGCGGTGGGCGGAGTCGTCCAAAAGATGGTCGCCATGGCACGGACAATAACAAACTTCAGCCCTCTGCTGGGGTTTGAGGACAACTCATGAGCACAAAAACATTATGGCAAAACAACCATACATTAGCAGCACCATTTTACAAGCCGCGGGGGTCAAAGTGTCAGAAGAAAAAATTGTTAGGGTAAGCAGGAGATGACAAAGTTGAAAGAAAGACAGGTTCTTCATCAAAATGAATAGAGCCAGGTTCCCTGGGACGGGAAAGTTAGCATGTCCTGTTTGGTACCACAAACATGTGCGCAGTAGACATTTATTCCCTATTTTGTGCCGCTCGGTTTTGCGTTCGCAGACAAGTCCGCTCTACGCCTCAAGACGCTGCAATGTTTACCTTCAAAAAAGGCGTGTCAATCAAAGTTAGGCATGAATACTCGAGACCGCCGTCCTCCAACACAATAAGGATGTTGTCGTAACACAACCAACAATTGATTTGACTATAGAAAATAAAGACACACACACACACACACACACACACACACACACACACACACACACACACACACACACACACACACACACACACACACACACACACACACACACA
>NC_084742.1:59539156-59616656 GCF_033978785.1 Entelurus aequoreus | reverse complement strand
TGTGTTAGCAGAGGAAGACGCCTGAAGGAAGAACACCAACAACCCAGCCCTGAACAAGCACCTCCTTCTTTCTCTTTGCACACAGTGCTGCCTGCAGGAGGCCATCCTCTCACCTGCCTCACTAGCATCAGGATGACTCAACACTTTTTACCTGTGCAAGACTCAAACCTATTCTTATTATGGGCCCGCTGCAACGCAAGCAGCCCATATTATTATTCCTCATACTTCTAATTGTATTAGTCTTATGATGGGCCTGCTGCAATGCAAGCAGCCCATATGATTATTTCTCATACTTCTGACTTTGTTCTTATTATGGGCCTGCTGCGATGCAAGCAGCCCATATTATTATTCCTCATAATTCTAATTTTATTAGTCTTATTATGGGCCTGCTGCAATGCAAGCAGCCCATATGATTATTTCTCATACTCCTAACTTTGTTCATATTATGGGCCTGCTGCGACGCAAGCAGCCCAATATTCCTCATACTTCTAACTTTATTAGTCTTATTATGGGCCTGCTGTGACGCAAGCAGCCCATATTATTATTTCTCATACTTCTAACTTTATTAGTCTTATTATGGGCCTGCTGCAATGCAAGCAGCCCATATGATTATTTCTCATACTTCTAACTTTGTTCTTATTATGGGCCTGCTGCGATGCAAGCAGCCCATATTATTATTCCTCATAATCCTAACTTTATTAGTCGTATTATGGGCCTGCTGCAATGCAAGCAGCCCATATGATTATTTCTTATACTTCTAACTTTGTTGTTATTATGGGCCTGCTGTGACGCAAGCAGCCCATTATTCCTCATACTTCTAACTTTATTAGTCTTATTATGGGCCTGCTGCGACGCAAGCAGCCCATATTATTATTCCTGATACTTCTAACTTTATTAGTCTTATTATGGGCCTGCTTAAATGCAAGCAGCCCATATGATTATTTCTCATACTTCTAACTTTGTTCTTATTATGGGCCTGCTGCGATGCAAGCAGCCCATATTATAATTCCTCATAATCCTAATTTTATTAGTCGTATTATGGGCCTGCTACAATCAAGCAGCCCATATGATTATTTCTCATACTTCTAACTTTGTTCTTATTATGGGCCTGCTGTGACGCAAGCAGCCCATTATTCCTCATACTTCTAACTTTATTAGTCTTATTATGGGCCTGCTGCGACGCAAGCAGCCCATATTATTATTTCTCATACTTCTAACTTTGTTCTTATTATGGGCCTGCTGCGATCCAAGCAGCCCATATTATTATTCCTTATACTTCTAACTTTATTAGTCTTATTATGGGCCTGCTGCGATGCAAGCAGCCCATATTATTATTCCTCATACTTCTAACTTTAATAGTCTTATTACAGGCCTGCTGCAATGCAAGCAGCCCATATTATTATTCCTCATAATTCTAACTTTATTAGTCGTATTATGGGCCTGCTGCAATGCAAGCAGCCCATATTATTATTTCTCATATTTATAACTTTGTTCTTATTATGGGTCTGCTGCAATGCAAGCAACCCATATTATTATTCCTCATACTTCTAACTTTATTATTCTTATTATGGGCCCGCTGCAATGCAAGCGCCCATTCACATGTGAATGGGCACATGCTAACAGTAAAGTGCTAGCTTTTTGAGCTGGTTTTGCAACCGTTTGTCCTACAATCATATTACTTGGTATATGACACTCGTTAACTGTTAGCATGCTAATGTTAGCATGTTAGCATACTTACATTAACATGCTAACTTTTTAGCTAACGTTATGTTTTTTTCTCTAATTAGACAGCCATAAACCTAAGTCATATAACTTGGTACGTGACACTTGTTAACTGTTAGCATGCTAGCACGCTAACATTAAAGTGCCAACTTTATTGTGTGCAAATTTTACACTTTTTTCTCTAATGTTTACGGTAGCGTGCTAACATTAATGTGCTAGCTTTTGGAGCTAATTTTGCAACTGTTTACCCTAGAGTCATATAACTTGGTATGTGACACTTGTTAACTGTTAGCGGGCTAATTTTAGCATGCTAGCATACTTACATTGACATGCTAACTTTTGAGCTAACTTTACGTTTTTTTCTCTAATTAGACAACCATAAACCTTAGTCATATAACTTGGTACGTTAAACGTGTTGACTGTTAGTATGCTAGTTTGCTAACATGTAAGTGCTGCTTTTTTGCAAATGTTACTCTTTTTTTCTCTAATTCCGCAGCCATACACCTTATAGTCATATAAGTTGGTATGTGAAACACGCTAACTGTTAGCATGTTTACATTACATTGCCAACATTAATGTGCTAGCCTTTTGAGCTAATTTTGCAACCGTTTACCCTAGAGTCATATAACTTGGTACGTGACACTTGTTAACTGTTAGCGTGCTAACGTTAGCATGCTAGCACGCTTACATTTAAGTGCTACTTTTTTTTGCAAATGATATACTTTTTTCTCTTAATTCCGCAGCCATACACTTTCTAGTCATATAACTTGGTATGTGAAACACGCTATCTGTTAGCATGTTTACATTACAATGCTAACTTTTTCAGCTAATTTCACACTTTTTTCTGTAATTCCACAGCCATACACCTGACAGTCATATAACTTGGTATGTAAAACATGTTACCTGGTAGCATGCTAGCATTTACATGCTAACTTTTTCAGCTAATTTCACACTTTTTTCCTGTAATTCCACTGCCATACACATTACAGTCATATAACTTGGTATGTGACACATGCTATGTGTTAGCACGCTAGCATGCTATCGTTAGCACACATGCTAAGTGTTAGCATTTTTATGTAACCATGCTAATGATTTAGGTTAGCTCTGTGGCTCATTTTGTACAGTTACACCTAAAACTCGGCACCATCTTAAAAGCACAGCGGCTTCCGGCGACCCCTGGCCAGAGGTCCAGGGCACAGATAGCAGGCCCATCAAAAATTCTGTGGAAATTTTCTATTTCTTACTACTCCCCCAACATCAAACTCCCATCCCCATGAAGAGCAAGTGAATGTATTTTAATTTAAGTAGATCACCAGATAAATGGATGGAATGATTGCTAAATATTGTAGCTAGAACGCTACACAGATAGATGGATGGATGGACAGATAAATAGATGGATTTGACTAATCTTATGTTAAGGTTGCATATTTATGTCATTTGTCTCCAAAACAATGGAAAAACCTTCAGATATTTAGGTCATTTATTTCCAAAAAGATGGAAAAAAAAAGTTTTGTATTACCTCATTTGTTTTTGAAAAGCTACAAACAAAAATCTGTTACTTGTCATTTGATTCCAAAAAGATGACAACAATTTAGTAACTTGATTCCAAAAAGATGGATAGACTTCAGATATTTAAATGATATAGATATATAAAGTGTTTCCATCTTTTTGAAATCAAATGAAAAAATTCCAAAAAAGATGGTAAAATGTTGAATATGAAAAAAATTCCATCTGGATGCTTACAAGAAGTGAAAGGACAATGGAGGGAATTCCAAGACAGAGGAGATTGGACAAATGAAAAAAGTATATGAATGGATGAAGGTGATGGAGTGTTAAATGGATGACAATGTGGTGTGTGTGTGTGTGTGTGTGTGTGTGTGTGTGTGTGTGTTTAGATTAGATTATTGTTATGACTCCCCCCAGGACATAGTAGATAAAAACCAACTGATAAGCTCCACATTTATTCCCACCTCTGCTCCATCCTCATTCCCTCCTTATTCCCATTTCCTCCATAACCACATCAGAGCGTCCCAGGGCGCCGCACTAGATCATGCTTCTCAATAAAGCCGTCAAAGCGCCCCGTGCAGCCTCCCATTCACTTGGCAACACAATAACGGCGAGAGTGAGCGCCCCCAACGCTGCCGCCATCCATCACGCTACTACATGGCGCACGCATCCATCAAGCCCAAACGTCTTCATGGTCTTTACACGTGTCAAACATCCACCATGACACAAATATTACATTTAGGATTGACTAAACACACAGACACAATCTAATGGTGTCTAGTCTGTGTACTAAACAATGTCTTTATGACTGTACACTTGTATTTAATGGAGACTCAAAACATCATAAAATATAACATTTATGTACAGATGTTCTTATGTTGTTAATATTCAGTGTTTTATTGTTCTATTATAAATCCCACTTTCTTTATTTTCATGAACATTTTGGGTGTCCAACTGTAACATTCCATATGTTGAAGAGCTTAATTTAGCCTACGGATGTGTATTTATGAATGGCTGATTTATATACAAACCCCGTTTCCATATGAGTTGGGAAATTGTGTTAGATGTAAATATAAACGGAATACAAGGATTTGCAAATCATTGTAGGCTAGTAAGGTAAAGTTTTGTACCTGACAAGTTTCAGCAAGGTAGCCGAAACTTGTCAGGTACAAAACTTTGGCAATTTTTTTTTATTTAAAACGGGGATAGCAGATCCATTCTATGTGTCATACTTGATCATTTCGCGATATTGCCATATTTTTGCTGAAAGGATTTAGTATAGAACAACGTCGATAAAGTTCGCAACTTTTGGTCTCTGATAAAAAAAAAAACCTTGCCCCTACCGGAAGTAGCGTGACGTTGTCAGTTGTTCACTCCCTCATATTTTCCTATTGTTTTCAACGCAGCTAGAGCTATTCGGACCGAGAAAGCGACGATTACCCCATTAATTTGAGCGAGGATGAAAGATTCGTGGATGAGGGACTTTAGAGTGACGGACTAAAATGCATTGAAATACATATTTTTTTTTCGCTCTGACCGTAACTTAGGTACAAGCTGGCTCATTGGATTCCACACTCTCTCCTTTTTCTATTGTGGATCACGGATTTGTATTTCAAACCACCTCGGATACTATATCCTCTTGAAAATGAGAGTCGAGAACGCGAAATGGACATTCACAGTGACTTTTATCTCCACGACAATACATCGACGAAGCTCTTTAGCATGAGCTAACGTGATAGCATCTGTCTCTAATGCAGATAGAAACAAAATAAATAAACCCCTGACTGGAAGGATAGACAGAAGATCAACAATACTATTAAACCATGGACATGTAACTACACGGTTAATAGATCTCAACCTGGCAAAGCTTAACAATGCTGTTGCTAACGACGCTAAGGCTAAATTAGCAACCGGACCTCACAGAGCTATGATAAAAACATTAGCGCTCCACCTACGCCAGCCAGCCCTCATCTGCTCTGCTCATCAACACCCGTGCTCACCTGCGTTCCAGCGATCGACGGCGCGACGAAGGACTTCACCAGATCATCCGTGTGGTGGGTCTGCTAGCATCGGCTAGGCGTCTGCTATCCAAGTAAGTAGTCCTTGTTGTGTTGCTACAGCCACCTACAACGTTCTTCTTTGCAGCCTCCATTGTTCATTAAACAAATTGCAAAAGATTCACCAACACAGATGTCCAGAATACTGTGGAATTATGAAATGAAAACAGAGCTTTTTTGTATTGTATTCAATGGGGAAGGCATACCTCTGTTCCCCGGGCTACGTCACGCGCATACGTCATCCTCCGAAGGCTTTTTCAACCGGAAGTGTGGCGGGAAATTTAAAATGGCACTTTATAAGTTAACGCGGCCATATTGGCATGTGTTGCAATGTTAAGATTTCATCATTGATATATAAACTATCAGACTGCGTGGTCGCTAGTAGTGGCTTTCAGTAGGCCTTTACTAGCCTATATAAATCAACCATTCAGAAATGTACAATTCCATTTCGTTTTTTTTGAGGTGGTCTGTCGTAACGTTTTTAGAATTCTATGGGACATTGTGACTTTTGGTATTAGTGTTCCTGAAAAAAAGGGACCCAAACACACATACTGTACAGAAGATTTTTACAGTATATATAATTTATACACAAATACCCATTGCCCCAACCCAGACCCATTTTTTCTTTTAATGTGGCCCCTCGAGTCAAAATAGTTGCCCAGCTCTGGACTAAATTTAGCGTTCTACTAAACATGACAAAAATAAGTAATATAAATAATTTACAAAAATGAAAAAATAAACACATAAAAAAATACATGCATATGTAAACAAAAGTAATTAAATATAAAATGATTTAACGTTCATTTAAAGGCCTACTGAAAGCCACTACTACCGGCCACGCAGTCTAATAGTTTATATATCAATGATGAAATCTTAACATTGCAACACATGCCAATACGGCCGGGTTAACTTATAAAGTGACATTTTAAATTTCCCGCAAAATATCCGGCTGAAAACGTCTAGGTATGATGACGTTTGCGCGTGACGTCACGGGTTGAAGCAGACATTTTGGAAGAGCACGGTGGCCAGCTTATGTCGTCTGTTTTCACCACATAATTCCACAGTATTCTGGACATCTGTGTTGGTGAATCTTTTGCAATTTGTTCAATGAACAATGGAGACAACAAAGAAGAAAGCTGTAGGTGGGAAGCGGTGTATTAGCGGCTGGCTGCAGCAACACAACCAGGAGGACTTTGAGTTGGATAGCAGACGCGCTATCCGACGCTAGCCGCCGACCACACCGATGATCGTGTGAAGTCCTTCGTCCCGCCATCGATCGCTGGAACGCAGGTGAGCACGGGTGTTGATGAGCAGATGAGGGCTGACGTAGGTGGAGAGCTAATGTTTTTAGCATAGCTCTGTCGAGGTCCCGTAGCTAAGTTAGCTTCAATGGCGTCGTTATCAACAGCATTGCTAGGCTTCGCCAGGCTGGACAGCATTAACCGTGTAGTTACAGGTCCAGGGTTTAGTTCGGTGTCTCCTGATAGTAGAAGTAATAATAGTATTGTTGATCTTCTGTCTATCCTTCCAGTCAGGGGCATGTTTCTTCTGTTTCTATCCGCAGTTAAGCACAATGCTATCACGTTAGCTCCGAAGCTAAAGTGCTTCACCGATGTATTGTCGTGGAGATAAAAGTCACTGTGAATGTCCATTTCGCGTTCTCGACTCTCATTTTCAAGAAGATATAGTATCCGAGGTGGTTTAAAATACAAATCTGTGATCCACAATAGAAAAAGGAGAGAGTGTGGAATCCAATGAGCCCTTGTACCTAAGTTACGGTCAGAGCGAAAAAAGATACACCCTGGCATCCTGCACTGCACTCTAATCCTTCACTCTCACTTTCCTCATCCACAAATCTTTCATCCTCATTTAAATTAATGGGGTAATCGTCACTTTCTCTGTCCGAATCGCTCTCGCTGCTGGTGTAAACAATGGGGAAATGTGAGGAGCCTTTCAACCTGCGACGTCACGCTACTTCCGGTACAGGCAAGGCTTTTTTTTATCAGCGACCAAAAGTTGCGAACTTTATCGTCGATGTTCTCTACTAAATCCTTTCAGCAAAAATATGGCAATATCGCGAAATGATCAAGTACGACACATAGAATTGATCTGCTATCCCCGTTTAAATAAGAAAATCTCATTTCAGTAGGCCTTTAAATGAACAGAATAAGCAGCATAGAAAATGTCTCAACCAATGTTCCCCTTAAAACCTTCACATGTTGCACAATGAAATGTAAGCATGGGATAAAGCAGACCTGGGCAAATTGAGGCCCGGGGGCCACAAGCTTTTCAATCTCCAATTTTTTTTTTTTAGATCTTTAAGATGTAAAGTGTAGCTGCCATTATGATGTGCAGTGATGTTTTCAAATGACCGTAAGTCTTGAACTATACAAAGTGTTTCAATGGTTGGAATCTGCACTTTTGCATGATATACTAGTTACTATGGTAATCTAATTAGTTACTATGGTAATCGAAGTCATAGCAGCTCAGACGAGGCACCAAGCAGTGTGGGTGGGAAGCGTTTCCACAGAGTGTTTCAATCAGGAGATTTTTACAACAAAGTTCTAAATTTTAGTGATGTATCAGATGTATCAGATTGTAGGTGGGTTTTTTTTTTACCCTTCGGGTTCATATTTCGCTGTGTTTGTTGCAGTTTTGTTGCGTTTCACTTGATTGTAAAATATGTCGATGGAGAGGGGGTGTGACGTTCATATTTTGTCAATATTCAGTGTTTTATCGTTCATAGAAAAATGTTAAAATTCCATTCCGTTTTTTAAGGCGGTCTGTCATGACGTTTTTAGCATTCAATTCGACATTATTGTGAGGTTTTGTATTAGTGATCCTAAAAGTAGATATGCCGGCCCCCAGACACATTTTTTTTCTCTAAATTTGGCCCCCCGAGTCAAACTAATTGCCCAGGCCTGGGATAAAGTGTACATTCCTGCAACTTTCTGTCTGTCATCTAGTAAAGACTCCTCCCAACCCCACCAAGGACTGTTTTCACTGCTGGACTCTAGAAAGAGGTTCCGCAGCCTTCGAAGCAGAACCTCCAGGTTCTGTAACAGCTTCTTCCCTCAGGCCGTAAGACTCTTGAACGCATCATAATTAAACGATCCCCTCAACTCCCCCCAAAATGGATTAACTCGCTGGAATAAAAAAGACAATATAACATACATCCATAAACGTGGACGCATGTGAAAAAGTGCAATATATTTATCTGAACAGTTATCTATTTATTTATTTATTTATATATATATATTTATTTATTTTATATATATATATATATATATATATATATTATTTATATATATTTATTTATTTATATATGCACCTTATTGCTTTTTTTTATCCTGCACTACTATGAGCTTATGTAACGAAATTTCGTTCTTATCTGTGCTGTAAAGTTCAAATTTGAATGACAATAAAAAGGAAGTCTAAGTCTAAGTCTATCATTTCATGATTATATCAAAAAATGAACATTCTTAATAAATGGCAGTAGAATAAGCGCACATCTGATTGCGCAGTCATGGTGTAACCACCTGGAATTGACACTTTATGGGTAATGTTGGAGTTGTCTGACTTTTTGTGTGGCCGTAAACGCATCAGTGGCTAATTGCCATGAGTGTGTGTGTTGGTGCAGGTGAGAGAGAGCGCAAGCGTTGATACAACAGATGACAAAGAGTTGGTTCTGGCTTGATTTATACGGTAGACAATGAGCAGTTTTGCTAGATAGAAGTATTTTACACGTTTTTCGCTAAATAAAAGTGATGAATGGAATTTCTGTCGTACTTAAAGCGTCTCTCCAGACGTTACAATAATTGAACAGTGTTGACACAAATTGTATCTGTTGTGTCACCTGTCACTCACAGTTGTGTTGCACAATCATACGGAACAAATTGTTATGATTCTATTTTGTTTAGAGTGGGATTTGATTTAGTGCGTGACATAGATTTGCGTTGGTCGCGACAGACGGATGGATGGTGGCGGTCTGGAAGAGGCTGCAGTTCACCGACTTCACCACCAGGCAACGTGTTTCATTGGACCGTATGAGACAATGTCCAGTCAGATACACTCTGGTCGTCCACCAGTTAGGGTTTAACACAGCTCCACGTTTTTGATGGCGTGTCCCTTCACCTCCCGTGATGGCGTGCGAGCGGCCCTCAGACGTCCTGTTGGCGTGCGTTCATTACCATTCAGCCGCCGCGCCGCTCGGGCTTGCACCTGACAGCGGCGCGCGGATATGTGCGCTCACGAGCGCGCTGTGCGTGGTCCATATAAAGAAGGACGGGGAGATGAAGAAAGATTTATGGGATACACTCACGTTGTTCCCTCGCGCTTTGGCCGCGGGTTTGATTTCCACTTAGATTCCATTATAAAGGTCGGGCCAGTGGAGGATGCTCTTCATCAACTCAGGCTACTCATACTACTAGTTCTACTCATACTACTAGTACTACTGATACTACTAGTACTACTAATACCACAAATACTATGTGTAAACAAGTATTGAGACACTGTCAAGTAGTAGGAATTCATATCACATTGTACAGGAACAAGCATTATTAGAAGGCTCATAAATGATCTCTACTCAGTACCAAGACGAGCTGGAGACCTTTGGGGCTCAATGCCTTGCTGGCGTGAGATGTACTAGTACAAATACCCAAAAGCAGTGAAGTTGTGTAAATGGTAAATAAAAAAATCATTTTCAACTTATACCGTATTTCCTTGAATTGCCACCGGGAATATAGTATTCGCCTGCCTAGAATTACAGCCGGGTCAAACTCGTTTCGCAAAATAATTAGCGCATGCTTGGCACTTCCGCCGGGTCAAATATGAGTCATTAAATGACTCCCGCCTCCTGGTGGTAGAGGGCGCTAGTGATCCTTCTTGCGACTACCAGTACCGGTACAGCAGAAGAAGACAACAAGCAGCAAGCATGAGCAGCGATCGTTTTGCTTGCACTTTTAACATGGAGGATTACATATCTAAAATAAAACAGTTTTCTAAACTGGACTTTCAATCGAAGCAGGAGGTAATAATTAAAGGAATATCTCCAGAGACTTTTAAAACTGAAGAAAGATAAGGAAGACTGCCTTTGATCAGAAGCAGCTGCACATGGACAACATTTATAAGTAAAGGTAAGACCATAATAAAATTTTTTTTTATAAAAATGTGCTTTTCGTGATAAGGTAAGCGCCGGAGTGAGAAGAGGTTTTAAAATAATTAACGCATGCTTGCCCATCCCGCATGCTTTTGGTAAGCGCAGGAGTGAAAAGAGGTTTTAAATTAATTAGCGCCCCTGCGGCTATTCAAGGAAATACGGTATTCAATCGAATAGACTGCAAAGACAAGATATTTCATGTTCACACTAGTAAACTTTTTTTTTTTTTTGTAATCATGGCAACCACCTGGGGCAGCACGGTGGACCAGGGGTTAGTGCATGTGCCTCACAATACGAAGGTTCTGAGTTCAATCCCGGGCTCGGGATATTTCTGTGTGGAGTTTGCATGTTCTCCCCGTGACTGCGTGGGTTCCCTCCGGGTACTCTGGCTTCCTCCCACCTCCAAAGACATGCACCTGGGGATAGGCCCCTCCCACCTCTAAAGACATGCACCTGGGGACAGGCCCCTCCCACCCCCAAAGACATGCACATGGGGATAAGCCCCTCCCACCTCCAAAAACATGCACCTTGGGATAGGTTGATTGGCAAAACTAAAAAAAAATGGGCCCTAGTGTGTGAATGTGAGTGTGAATGTTGTCTATCTATCTGTGTTGGCCCTGTGATGAGGTGGCGACATGTCCAGGGTGTACCCCGCCTTCCGCCCAAATGCAGCTGAGATAGGCTCCAGCAACCCCCCGCGACCCCAAAAGGGACACAGGGTAGAAAATGGATGGATGGACGGATGGATGGATAGACCTGTGGGATGTTCCAAATAAGTCTGACGAGCATTCCTCAACTTTTTCAGGTCTTTTTTGCCACTTGTGCCAGCTTTTTTGAAACATGTTGCAGGCATCAAATTCCAAATGAGCTAATAATTGCAAAAAAATAACAAGAGTTTTCTAGATCCAACATGAAATATCTTGTCTTTGCAGTCTACTCAATTGAATATAAGTTGAAAAGGATTTGCAAATAATTGTATTCTCTTTTTATTTACCATTTACACAACTTAACTGCTTTTGTATATATGTATAAGCGGTAGAAAATGGATGAATGGATAACTATATATATTTATCGATTTTTTTGTGCACCCCTAACCCAAAGTACAGCCAAAAGGTGACTGTGGAAGAGCCATCACATTAAAGTTGGTTACGCTGCACACGTGCATGTGTTGTCCATGCCTCTGTTCTAGTTCTTCCACACCAAACTCCTCCAAGCATTCTTTGATGGACCATGGACCTCGCTTGGGTCTTCCCCCCCCCCCCTCGAGTGTGAAGCATGCAATTATCCAACAATCCTCCGCATTTAAGATTCCAGACCTCTGCGTCTTTATTCAACAAAATCTGCATTCTTCATCCTTTCCTGCAAGGATGGAAAGTATCAGGTAGACTTCATCCCTCTTTGCACAAAGCGTTTGGGCCCTAATCCTAAATTTGTCTCCTCCAGCTCCATAATGAGCCGCTCAGACTGGAGGGGAAAACATTTAGCACGCTCTGATGGCCACGGATGGAGAGAGCGCAGAGAGAGGCCCAAAGAGGGATGAGGCGAGGAAGAAGGGCTAGGAATTAAAAAAAAAAAATAGAGTGAGTCGTCGGTAAGCTCTCCCCGAGGCGAGGCGGAAGCGTGGTTTGCGCTCTGCAGCGGCGGACTATTGATGAGGAAGAGACCGGTATGTACGGCGGCGGGAGAAGAGCTCTCATTGTGTGTCGCCAGCTCTCCCCGCCGGCCTCAGGGACGCAAACAACGCAGAGACGGGGCTTGCTCGTGGGCGGCGATGTGTTTTGCTAAAAGCGCGGCGCTCCTCTCAAGGCCGAGCAATAAATACTCCACTTGGAAAACGCATTCAGCGTGTCTTACTCATGCGCTCGCTTCGCCCATGTCTCAATTCACCGGTGTGTGTGTGTGTGTGTGTGTGAGCACGTAGTCGACTTGAATGAGCCCACACCATCACAAATAAATGTTCAGTTCAGCTAGCTGCTCGCTACTATGCTGCGGACGGAATCGATCACATGAGCTGCATGTGAAGTAAACAAACATCTTACATAAATCACATTATGAAAAAGAGAGGACCTATGATGGAACCTAGAGGAACACCACTAGTATAACTAAATAAGTTGAACAAATGACTACATGTGAAGTAAACAAACATCTTACATAAATCACATTATGAAAAAGAGAGGACCTAAGATGGAACCTTGAGGAACACCACTAGTATAACTAAATAAGTTGAACAAATGACTACTGACTGCATGTGAAGTAAACAAACATCTTACATAAATCACATTATAAAAAAGAGAGGACCTAAGATGGAACCTTAAGGAACATAACGAGTATAACTAAATAAGTTGGACAAATGACTACTGACTGCATTGAAGTAAACAAACATCTTACATAAATCACATTATGAAAAAGAGAGGACCTAAGATGGAACCTTGAGGAACACCACTAGTATAACTAAATAAGTTGAACAAATGACTACTGACTGCATGTGAAGTAAACAAACATCTTACATAAATCACATTATGAAAAAGAGGACCTAAGATGGAACCTTGAGGAACACCACTAGTATGACTAAATAAGTTGAACAAATGACTACATGTGAAGTAAACAAACATCTTACATAAATCACTTTATGAAAAAGAGAGGACCTAAGATGGAACCTTGAGGAACACCACTAGTATAACTAAATAAGTTCAACAAATGACTGCATGTGAAGTAAACAAACATTTTACATAAATCACATTATGAAAAAGAGAGGACCTAAGATGGAACACCACTAGTATAACTAAATAAGTTCAACAAATGACTACATGTGAAGTAAACAAACATCTTACATAAATCACATTATGAAAAAGAGAGGACCTAAGATGGAACCTTGAGGAACACAACTAGTATAACTAAATAAGTTGAACAAATGACTACATGTGAAGTAAACAAACATCTTACATGAATCACATTATGAAAAAGAGAGGACCTAAGATGGAACCTTGAGTAACATAACTAGTACAACTAAATAAGTTATTCCAATGACTACTGACTGCATGTGAAGTAAATAAGCTACAGCAACACCTTAGTTAAATAAGTCACATTACAAAAAAGGTGTAACTGCCAAAAAGGAAAGGACTCGAGGAATGTTATGTTCTGTAAATCACGAGTGTTTGCTCGGAAGGTTAAAATGTAAATGCAGGGATCTGCCAGTGTGTTTACAGTAGTTCAAGTTCTTTTATACAAGAGGAGCACTCTAGAGTTTTTAGAGATTCGTTGTACAAATATTTGTCTCCCACGTTTGGAACTGAACTCAGGTGTTATTCTTGGGCTGGATTTGGCCCCCGGGCCGTCAGTTGAATAGCCCTGCTCTTCAGTCTCCAGAGGTGTGAGTGAGTGTTAGTATATATTTGCCCTGTGACTGACTGGCGATAAGCCCAAGGTGTACACTGCCTCTCACCCTATCAACCAATCAACCAATCAATCAATCAATCAAAGTTTACTTATATAGAGTCCTTAATCCCAAATGTTTCAAAGGGCTGCCCAAGCCACAATGACATCCTTGGCTCAGATCCCACATCGGGGCACGAAAAAACTCAACCCAATGGGAACAATGTGAAACCTTGGAAGGGACTGCAGATGTGGGAGTCCATAGTGCACCCTAAGTCTGCTGGGATAGGCCCCAGCCTCCCCATGACTCTTGAAAGTGAATGTTAACAACAAGTGCGTTTGGCATCTTTGAGCGTCCCGACATAGCAGAAATAGTTTGTAATACCGTGTTCCCTGCTTGTTATTGTCACATGAACACTCTTCACCGAGAGATGGATAATCCCAAAAGGCGACATTTCCACTCCTGCACTTGTGACAACGGCCCAATTTCAAACTCAGCAGCGCAAGAATGAAGATGGCTTACGTCGAACACGAGGGGGCCGTTTGATTATGTACATCGTCTTTTGTGTGTACCTAATCAAGTGGCTGTTGAGGACAACAACACGTGAGGTGAGCGGAACATTCATCATTGTGACACACATCAACACGACGGCAGCGTTGATGCATGACGACGATTCCATGGCGTCGTACATCATCCAGCATTCCCGCTTAAATAACGTTGGGGAGCGAAGAAGTGACCAAATTACACAGTGTGTGTGCGTAATGAAGACAATGAAGAATGAAGCTGCCTCGGAAAAGAAAGATGACGCACCAGGAATGAAACGGTGCATCATCTATCCCCAATCAATTTTGTTGGTATGGAATATTTGGTATCAATTTGCCACAAGGTTGACAAAAAAAAGTGAGGCACCGGAAGTGTTTTTGCCGTTAATTCTGGACTCTCACTAATATGTTAGATCCAATATGGACTGGACTTTCACTATTATGTTAGATCCACTAAGGACTGGACTCTCACACTATTATGTTAGATCCACTATGGACTGGACTCTCACTATTATGTTAGATCCACTATGGACTGGACTCTCACTATCATGTTAGATCCACTATGGACTGGACTCTCACTATTATATTAGATCCACTATGGACTGGACTCTCACACTATTATGTTAGATCCACTATGGACTGGACTCTCACTATTATGTTAGATCCACTATGGACTAGACTCTCACTATTATGTTAGATCCACTATGGACTTGACTCTCACAATATTGTGTTAGATCCACTATGGACTGGACTCCCACTATTATGTTAGATCCACTATGGACTGGACTCTCAATATTATGTTAGATCCACTATGGACTGGACTCTCACACTATTATGTTAGATCCACTATGGACTGGACTCTCACTATTATGTTAGATCCACTATGGACTAAACTCTCACTATTATGTTAGATCCACTATGGACTGGACTCTCACAATATTGTGTTAGATCCACTATGGACTGGACTCCCATTATTATGTTAGATCCACTATGGACTGGACTCTCACTATTATGTTAAATCCACTATGGACTGGACTCTCACACTATGTGTTAGATCCACTATGGACTGGACTCTCACTATTATGTTAGATCCACTATGGACTGGACTCTCACACTATTGTGTTAGATCCACTATGGACTGGACTCTCACTATTATGTTAGATCCACTATGGACTGGACTCTTACTATTATGTTAGATCCACTATGGACTGGACTCTCACACTATTGTGTTAGATCCACTATGGACTGGACTCTCACTATTATGTTAGATCCACTATGGACTGGACTCTCACACTATTATGTTAGATCCACTATGGACTGGACTCTCACACTATTATGTTAGATCCACTATGGACTGGACTCTCACACTATTATGTTAGATCCACTATGGACTGGACTCTCACTATTATGTTAAATCCACTATGGACTGGACTCTCACTATTATGTTAGATACACTATGGACTAGACCAGGGGTCCTCAAGTACAAATCTTGAAGGTCCACAAATGTTATTTTGAAACAGGCTGGGTCCGTTTATTATCGATCAAGCTTATATAGTAACATTTTCTTAAAATTAACAAAAATAAAATAAATATCCAATAAAATACATGAAAGATTTTCTTTGAAACAAAAATAAATAAGAACTTAAATAAAACTTTCAGTTTTAACAAAAAATAAATACTTTTAAACACAACCCTCCTATCCCTGGTAAACAAATGACCTCAACAGATCTCATTCATGTGCAAATATAACTAGACAACTGTGTGCCTGCAGCGAAAGGTTCCATGCATGTGGCATGAGCGCTGTATGACCCAGGTGGTAACAGCCTATCAGCGCGTCCTTGTGATAGAGATGACACCCATACTCTGATTGTCAGAGTGGCGTTCTCTCGCTCTCACTCCGTCTCTCTCTCTTTCTCTCTCTGAGAGAGAGAGAGAGAGAAAGACGGAGTGAGTGAGACACGGAGAAGTGTAAACCAAACGTGGAGATATTTGACTAAAAACAACAAAGAACGTTGACTTGCGCTAGCGATGACTCAAAGATAAATACAATTATTCTATTTTTTTATAATAATTATAATTATAAAAATATATATATATATATATATATATATATATATATATTTTTTTTTTACTATAATTCGTGCTGGGTCCGGACGGACACGTCGCTGGGTCCGGACATGGACCGCGGTCCGCCTGTTGAGGATCACTGGACTAGACTCTCTCACTATTATGTTAGATCCACTATGGACTGGACTCTCACTATTATGTTAGATCCACTATGGACTGGACTCTCACACTATTATGTTAGATCCACTATGGACTGGACTCTCACACTATTATGTTAGATCCACTACGGACTGGACTCTCACTATTATGTTAGATCCACTATGGACTGGACTCTCACAATATTATGTTAGATCCACTATGGACTGGACTGTCACTATTATGTTAGATCCACTATGGACTGGACTCTCACACTATTATGTTAGATCCACTATGGACTGGACTCTCACTATTATGTTAGATCCACTATGGACTGGACTCTCACACTATTATGTTAGATCCACTATGGACTGGACTCTCACACTATTATGTTAGATCCACTATGGACTGGACTCTCACACTATTATGTTAGATCCACTATGGACTGGACTCTCACACTATTATGTTAGATCCACTATGGACTGGACTCTTACAATATTATGTTAGATCCACTATGGACTGGACTCTTACAATATTATGTTAGATCCACTATGGACTGGACTGTCACTATTATGTTAGATCCACTATGGACTGGACTCTCACACTATTATGTTAGATCCACTATGGACTGGACTCTCACACTATTATGTTAGATCCACTATGGACTGGACTCTCACACTATTATGTTAGATCCACTATGGACTGGACTCTCACACTATTATGTTAGATCCACTATGGACTGGACTCTCACAATATTATGTTAGATCCACTATGGACTGGACTGTCACTATTATGTTAGATCCACTATGGACTGGACTCTCACACTATTATGTTAGATCCACTATGGACTGGACTCTCACACTATTATGTTAGATCCACTATGGACTGGACTCTCACACTATTATGTTAGATCCACTATGGACTGGACTCTCACACTATTATGTTAGATCCACTATGGACTGGACTCTGCGGTCCCCTCCAAGGTTTCTCATTGTCATCCCATTGGGTTGAATTTTTTTCTTGCCCTCATGTGGGATCTGAGCCCAGGATGTCGTTGTGGCTTGTGCAGCCCTTTGAGACACTCGTGATTTAGGGCTATATAAATAAAGTTTGATTGATTGATTGATTGATTTGGTAAACAAATAGGAAGCAGTCCACAGAGTTCTGGTCTCGTTTTCACCAAAATGATGAATATATTCGGGTTGCCTGCTCGTTTTTCATGACAATTACGTGACGATGACAAGTTAAAAACAGCTCGTTGATGACGACAACACGACAAAACATAGGCAAGTGTTTGTTGGTGGGACGAGAGTCGGTGAAAATGTTAGTGGGTGGTCCGTCGGATGTTGACGTTTCAGTATGGTGCATCCTGTTCTTCTTTGGTGACGCCCACCACGGAATTCGGATAGTACCTATTATAATTGTACGGTATACTGGTATTAGTATAGTACTGCGATACTGATGAATCATATTCGGTACTATACCGCCTCTGAAAAGTACCGGTCCGACATCCCCACCCCCTCTCACCGGCGTCACAATGTAAACAAATGCCATTGGTGGATCTACACCTGGCATCCACTGTAATGATACCAAGTACAAGACCGTATCTAGTTGACACTACTATGATTACATCGATATTTTGTATCGTCACAAAATCTTTTTTCTTTTTTAAATTCATATTATGTTTATGAAGTCAGTAAACACGTCCCTGGACACATGAGGACTTTGAATATGACTAAGGCTGAAACGACGCGTCGACTTAGTCGACGTCATCGGTGACGTAAATACGTCCACGCCGTTTTTGTGCGTCGACGCGTCGCATATTTACGTCACACTACCGTCATGGCGGAGCGCAAAGCAGACTGTGCGAGCGAGGGGGGAAAAAATCACGCCAAAAGTGGTCAAAAGTGTGGGAGTATTTCAATACACGGCCTAATAGTGTTGTTGTATGCACACTGTGTCGAGCGGAAATGGCCTATCATAGCAGCACAACGGCTATGAACGAACATTTGAAAAGAAAACCATCAACTAGTCAATCGTCCGCGCGAGCATACGTTGTCATCATTACACAAAAACATGAATGTGTCATTTGTATCTGCAAGGGGTGTAACGGTACGTGTTTTGTATTGAACCGTTTCGGTACGGGGCTTTCGGTTCGGTACGGGGGTGTACCGAACGAGTTTCTAAGCTAAAGCTAACTTTAGCTGCTAAAGTGTTAACAAGCTGCTTCGCTCCTTCTGCGGCTGCCTCTGTCTCAGCACGCAGCATTGTCCCACCCACACAACCATCTGATTGGTACACACGAAGCATTATCAGCCAATCAGCAGTGCGTATTCAGAGCGCATGTAGTCAGCGCTTCAGCGTGGAGCAGATAGGTGTTTAGCAGGTGAGCATCGGGCAGCGGACTCTCCCCAAATGATAATAAACACCTCCCAGTCAACTACTAGTAACATCACTATGAGCCCGTTGACCTTCTAGGAATATAAACTGGAGCTCAGCTCACTCGCAGTCCTGGCTTGAGGTGAAGGCTACCGGTAATTAGCTCTCAGTTCCAGCCACATCGACCCCTTCTGAGCGCCTATTTTCAGCTGCTGGGAATATTGTAAACAAGAAAAGAAGCAGAGCATGTACACATGCTAACCTTTCTTCATTACAACTGTTAGTCACTCACTGGAATGATTAGAATTGGTTATTGTGTACTGTGTTGGACCGGATGTTTATTTTGCACATTTTAAAAGCAATACTTAATGTTTACAGTGCTCCAGAATATTTAGATTGGCACTTTTTTGTATTGGATGTTTATCTTTATTTTTGCACATTTTAGCAAATAAGCAATACTTTCACTTTTGTTGAAATGTTTACACTGTTGTTACAGAATATTTTGTTTTGCACTTTTTTGTATTGGATGTTTATCTTTATTTTTGCACATTTTAAAGCAAAATAAGCAATACTTTTACTTTTGAAATGCTTATACTATTGCAGAATATTAAGATTTGCACTGGATGTTTACTTTTATATTTGCACATTAAAAAGCAAATAAGCTACTTTTAATTTTGTTAAATGTTAAAAGTTTTAAATGTTTACATTGTTACAGAATATTTTGTCATGTTGTTGTCAATGTTGACTGAGTGGCCATACTTCTTTTTTTTGTAAATAAAAGCCATGCCTTTTGAAAAAACAGGCCTACATTTATTTTTTCATCTTCGTTTTAAATTAAAAAAAATAATCGGTAAAAGGAAAAATAATCTATAGATGAATCGAAAAAATAATCTATAGATTAACCGATTAATCGAAAAAAATAATCTATAGATTAATCGATAGAAAAATAATCGTTAGCTGCAGCCTTAAATATGAGTATGACCAATGTATGGTTCTGTAACTACTTGGTATCGGATCCATACCTAAATGAGTGGTATCATCCACAACTAATGTCAAGTATCAAAGAAGAGAAGAATAAGTGATTATTACATTTTAACAGAAGTGTAGATAGAACATGTTAAAACAGAAAATAAGCAGATCCATCCATCCATTTTCTACCGCTTTTAACAGTAAATGAACAAGTAGATTATTAATCCATTTTTACAGTTTGTCCCTCATAATGTAGACAAAATAATAGGTGTATAAATGACACAATATGTTACTGCATACGTCAGCAGACTAATTAGGAGTCTTTGTTTGTTTACTTACTACTAAAAGACAAGTTGTCTAGTATGTTCACTATTTTATTTAAGTACTAAATTACAATAATAAACATATGTTTCCTGTACCCTAGGATGTTTTGTTATAATAAAGCCAATAATGCCATTTTTTGTGGTTCCCCTTTATTTAGAAAAGTATCGAAAACACATTTTGGTACCGGTACCAAACTATTGGTATCGGGACAACACTAGTACCTATACAAATACCAAATTTGATACCCATTCCTAGCTGCCAAAAACATGATTGTTATGTTAAAATACGTACACAAAGAGAAGTGGACAAGATGAAAGAAGTGTGTCGCAATTGTTTAGTGGAGATGGAGAACGGGACTATTAATACTGCCTTCAACCAATAACACCAATAAAATAAAAAAAATAATAATAATAAAAAATAAAAAATAAAAAATAATAATAATAATAATAATAATACCAATAAAATAATTAATCACACGCTTCAAACTGTTACTGTTGTACTTGTCTGCATCCTCGTACTTCAACAAATAATCCATTTTAAAACAGCAAAAGTTATTTTTTTCTTTACTGCGCCCAAAATGAACCGAAGCGCAACCTTCAAACCGAGGACTGCGCCGTGATGATGGCGCACGCTTCTCGCTAAAGAAAGTACTCTGAATAAAAACTTCCAGACGAGACGCTTCAACTCCTCATGTGATGTCACTGGGCCTCACAGCTGTTGCCTCCGTCATTTGTGAGCCTTCATCGGGCGCGTGCAAAGAACGGTTGTGGTGACGTGCGCTATGTTGCCATGGCTAACGGCTGTGAAAAAGGTGCGTGCTCGCGCTCCTTCACGCCTTCTTCGGCTTTGTTGTTCCAAGAATACACCGCTAAAGTGTTTCTAAGACTCCCAGGAAGCTGGAAGGAGATTCCCAGTGTTAAATGGAATGGTGGGTGAGTGGGGGCGAGGGTCACGTGTTTGCCGGAGGAAAAAAAAAAACCCCCAAAGCTTGGGATTGCGAGTCGGAGTGAGAGCGGGACGTGGGGGGGGTGGGGGGGGGGGGGGGGCAGAGGTCGCACTCGGTATTCCTGACTGGCTTCACTTAGCTCCCTGTCATGTTTGCAGCGAGGAGGCAGATGAAGCTGTTCATTCCACTCACGACTAACGTGATCGCAGCTAATATTTGTCAGGACGCACGTCGGGGCCGCTCGGCCGGAGCCCTTCTTGACGTGCACGTGGAATTATGAAGGAAGATCTTTTCAGGAATGGACGTGGAATAGGAGTTCTGACACATAAACAGATAGGATCCATCAAAATACATTAGATAGATAGATAGATAGATAGATAGATATATAGATAGATAGATAGATAGATAGATAGATAGATAGATAGATAGATAGATAGATAGATAGATAGATAGATAGATAGATAGATAGATAGATAGATAGATAGATAGATAGATAGATGGCAGTGTTTCCCACACATTCATTTATTTGTGGCGGCACACCACGAAAGAATTACGTCCACCACAAATAGATTTTTATTTTTTTTAATTTATTTTATTTTTTTCTCCTGTTCAGCTTCTCAGGCAAATCATATAGTTGATGTAGATGCCCATATAGGCTGTTCAGATTTACTTTACAAAAGAGAAGTGTAGGATACTTCTCTTGTTGCCTTATTTGTATTTGACCACTACTGTTTTCTGTTTATTTGTTACTGACTGTGGCAGGACACCTCGGCCTCTGTTTCACTTTATGTTGCTGGTAAATAATATGGTTGTAGTAGTAGGCTAAAGTTAAATTATTTAGTACGCACTAATTAAAGGGCATAAAACACGTCTCAGAAACACGGGGTTTAGTTCAAAGGCCGCCAAAATGAGGGGGACAAAACAGCGCTCGCCAAATCCTCTCATCAATGAAGCATGTTTGATACAAACAGTTGGATTTCTAACAATTAGGAAGGATTGTGTCATGTTTGTTCTCTTACAGAAAATATATATATATATTATATTTTCCCTCATCTTTTTCCATTTTTTATACATTTTTGGAAAAGCTTCAGGGAGCCACTATAGCCCATGTAGGCTGTTCAGATTTACTTTACAAAAGAGAAGTGTAGGATACTTCTCTTGTTGCCTTATTTGTATTTGACCACTACTGTTTTCTGTTTATTTGTTACTGACTGTGGCAGGACACCTCTGCCTCTGTTTCACTTTATGTTGCTGGTAAATAATATGGTTGTAGTAGTAGGCTAAAGTTAAATGATTTAGTACGCACTAATTAAAGGGGCAGAGCTTTAAGAGACATTTTAGCGTTTATATTTTATAAGATATATTTTTTGTAAGAACCACAGTTAATAAATATATTTCTGTGAATAACTTATTGTTCAAATCTGTATATAAATATGTACATAAAGTGTTGTAATTATATTGTAAAATGGATGGATGGATGGGCGTTTAAAACAAAACTGTTATTATTAATTAGTAAGTATACATTTTTTGAGCCTTTTTAGAGAAAATCATATCATTGTAGTACATTATGCAAATTACTCGATGGTGTCATGGTGACCACGCCCATAGCCACGCCCTCACTGCCACAGGTATCTTGGCAGTTTATGGGAAACACTGGATGGATAGATGGATAGATGATAGATGATGGATAGATGGATAGATAGATAGATGGATAGATGGATAGATAGTACTTTATTGATTCCTTCAGGAGAGTTCCCTCAGGAAAATTGAAATTCCAGCAGCAGTGTACAGAGTTGAGATCGAATTTAAAAAGTAAAAAGTAAATAATGGGGGTATAAATAGAAACAAAATTGAAAAATATTACAAAAATAATAAAAATAAAAAGCAACAATGAGAATACAAATATAACAGTAAAATAAGAATATAACAAGAGAAACTAGGCAGTAGTGACCATGTTATGAAAAAGTATTGCACTGTTATTGTTTTGCATTACCTGTCATCCTATATATATATACACCGTATTTTTCAGAGTATAAGTCGCACCAGAGTATAAGTCGCACCTGCCGAAAATGCATAATAAAGAAGGAAAAAAACATATATAAGTCGCACTGGAGTATAAGTTGCATTTTTGGGGGGAAATGTATTTGATAAAAGCCAACAGCAAGAATAGACATTATAAAGGCAATTTCAAATAAATAAAGAATAGTGAACAACAGGCTGAATAAGTGTACGTTATATGAGGCATAAATAACCAACTGAGAATGTGCCTGGTATGTTAACGTAACATATTATGGTAAGAGTCATTCAAATAACTATAACATATAGAACATGCTATACGTTTACCAAACAATCTGTCACTCCTAATCGCTAAATCCCATGAAATATTATACGTCCAGTCTCTTACGTGAATGAGATCAATAATATTATTTGATATTTTACGCTAATGTGTTAATCATTTCACACGTAAGTCGCTCCTGAGTATAAGTCGCACCCCCGGCCAAACTATGAAAAAAACTGTTATTCTTATAGTCCGAAAAATACGGTATACACTACCGTTCAAAAGTTTGGGGTCACCCAAACAATTTTGTGGAATAGCCTTCATTTCTAAGAACAAGAATAGACTGTCGAGTTTCAGATGAAAGTTCTCTTTTTCTGGCCATTTTGAGCGTTTAATTGACCCCACAAATGTGATGCTCCAGAAACTCAATCTGCTCAAAGGAAGGTCAGTTTTGTAGCTTCTGTAACGAGCTAAAGTGTTTTCAGATGTGTGAACGTGATTGCACAAGGCTTTTCTAATCATCAATTAGCCTTCTGAGCCAATGAGCAAACACATTGTACCATTAGAACACTGGAGTGATAGTTGCTGGAAATGGGCCTCTATACACCTATGTAGATATTGCACCAAAAACCAGACATTTGCAGCTAGAATAGTCATTTACCACATTAGCAATGTATAGAGTGTATTTCTTTAAAGTTAAAGGCCTACTGAAATGAATTTTTTTTATTTAAACGGGAATAGCAGATCCATTCTATGTGTCATACTTGATCATTTTGCGATATTGCCATATTTTTGCTGAAAGGATTTAGTATAGAACAACGTCGATAAAGTTCGCAACTTTTGGTCTCTGATAAAAAAAACCTTGCCCCTACCGGAAGTAGTGTGACGTTGTCAGTTGTTCACTCCCTCATATTTTCCTATTGTTTTCAACGCAGCTAGAGCGATTCGGACGATTACCCCATTAATTTGAGCGAGGATGAAAGATTTGTGGACGAGGAACGTTAGAGTGACGGACTAGAATGCAGTGAAATACATATTTTTTTTCGCTCTGACCGTAACTTAGGTACAAGCTGACTCATTGGATTCCACACTTTCTCCTTTTTCTATTGTGGATCACGGATTTGTATTTTAAACCACCTCGGATACTATATCCTCTTGAAAATGAGAGTCGAGAACGCGAAATGGACATTCAGTGCCTTTTATCTCCACGACAATACATCGGCGAAAGGCTTTAGCTACGAGCTAACGTGATAGCATCGTGCTTTAACTGCATATAGAAACAAAAAAAATAAACCCCTGACTGGAAGGATAGATAGAAAATCAACAATACTATTAAACCGTGGACATGTAAATACACGGTTAATGCTTTCCAGGCTGGCGAAGGTTAACAATGCTGTGCTAACGACGCCATTGAAGCTAACTTAGCAACTTAGCAACCGGACCGCACAGAGCTATGCTAAAAACATTAGCTCTCCACCTACGCCAGCCAGCCCTCATCTGCTCATCAACACCCGTGCTCACCTGCGTTCCAGCGATCGGCGGAAGGACGAAGGACTTCACCCGATGCGTTTGGCGGCCCGGAGACGTAGGAAGTCAAGGTGAGGTCGGCGGCTAGCGCGTCTGCTCTCCAACAAAGTCCTCCTGGTTGTGTTGCTGTAGTCCGCTGCTAATACACCGATCCCACCTACAACTGTCTTCTTTGCAGCCTTCATTGTTCATTAAACAAATTGCAAACGATGTCCAGAATACTGTGGAATTATGAAATGAAAACAGAGCTTTTTGTATAGGATTCTACGGGGTACCATAACTTCCGTTAAACTGACTTCGTCACGCGCATACGTCATCATACCGCGACGTTTCAGCCGGATATTTCCCGGGAAATGTTAAATGTCACTTTATAAGTTAACCCGGCCGTATTGGCATGTGTTGCAATGTTAAGATTTCATCATTGATATATAAACTATCAGACTGCGTGGTCGGTAGTAGTGGCTTTCAGTAGGCCTTTAAGACTAGTTTAAAGTTATCTTCATTGAAAAGTACAGTGCTTTTCCTTCAAAAAAAAAAAAAAAAATATATATATATATATATAACCCCCAGCGGGCCTTTTGAATATCTCCCTAATTCTGAGGTCTCAAAGTTGGCAAGTATGGCTGTACAGTATGTGTGTTTGGGTCCCTTTTTTTCCCAGGAACACTAATACCAAAAGTCACAATGTCCCATAGAGTTCTAAAAAAGTGATGACAGACCACCTCAAAGAAACAGAATGGAATTTTACATGTTTTTTACTGAATGGGACACCCAAAATGTACATGAAGATAAAGAAAGTGGGATTTACAATATTAACTATGAACAATAAAACACTGAGTATTAACAACATATGAACATATTTTACTTCTCAGACCAGCTCCTCTATAGTTGTGTATCTTTTACAATCAAGCAAAACACAACAACAATGTAACAAACAGCAAAATACAAATATGCAAAAAGTAATAAACACCTACCATATGATATAATTTCACTTTTATGCAGAAATGTGTTATAAAAATCTGCTTCCGATGCTGACACATGCGTTTGGGGCTGGCTGCTCTGAAAACAAACCACTCTGCTTTGTTCCTGGTCTGAGCTGCTGTGACCTAGATCAGTGTTTTTCAACCACTGTGCCGCGGCACACTGTGCCGCGGGATACAGTCTGGTGTGCCGTGGGAGATTATCTAATATTACCTATTTGAGTTCAAAATATTTTTTGCAAACCAGTAATTGTAGTCTGCATATGCTGTGTTGTTGTTGAGTGTCGGTGCTGTCTAGAGCTCAGCAGAGTAACCGTGTAATACTATTCCATATCAGTAGGTGGCAGCCGGTAGCTAATTGCTTTGTAGATGTCGGAAACAGCGGGAGGCAGCGTGCAGGTAAAAAGGTATCTAATGCTTAAATCAAAAATAAACAAAAGGTGAGTGCCCCTAAGAAAAGGCATTGAAGCTTAGGGAAGGCTATGCAGAACGAAACTAAAACTGAACTGGCTACAAAGTAAACAAAAACAGAATGCTGGACGACAGCAAAGACTTACTGTGGAGCAAAGACAATGTACATCCAAACATGACATGACAATCAACAATGTCCCCACCAAGAAGGATACAAACAACTGAAATATTCTTGATTGCTAAAACAAAGTTTATGCGGGAAATATCGCTTAAAAAGGAAGACATGAAACTGCTACAGGAAAATACCAAAAAAAGACAAAAAGCCACCAAAATAGGAGCGCAAGACAAGAAGTAAAACACTACACCCAGGAAAACAGCAATAAACTCAAAATAAGTCAGGATGTGATGTGAAAGGTGGTGACAGTACACCTACTTTGAGACAAGAGCTATAGTGATGCATGCTTGGTTATGCTTTAAAGGCCTACTGAAATGAATTTTTTTAATTTAAACGGGGATAGCAGATCTATTCTATGTGTCATACTTGATCATTTCGCGATATTGCCATATTTTTGCTGAAAGGATTTAGTATAGAACAACGACGATAAAGATTGCAACTTTTGGTATCTGATAAAAAAAAGGCTTGCCCCTACCGGAAGTAGCGTGACGTAGTCAATTGAACATATACGCAAAGTTCCCTATTGTTTACAATGATGGCCGCATGAAGTGAGAGAGATTCGGACCGAGAAAGCGACAATTTCCCCATTAATTTGAGCGAGGATGAAAGATTTGTGGATGAGTAAAGTGCAAGTGAAGGACTAGTGGGGAGTGGAAGCTATTCAGATAGGGAAGATGCTGTGAGAGCCGGGGGTGACCTGATATTCAGCTGGGAATGACTACAACAGTAAATAAACACAAGACATATATATACTCTATTAGCCACAACACAACCAGGCTTATATTTAATATGCCACAAATTAATCCTGCATAAAAACACCTGCGTGTTTGTTATGCTAGCTCCTAGCTCCTCTGCTAGCTCCTAGCTCCATAGAACACGCCAATACAATTCAAACACCTGATCAACACACACAATCACTCAGCCCAAAAGACCGTTCACCTAACCCAAGGTTCATAAAGCTTATATATTTTTAAAAAGTTACGTACGTGACGCGCACGTACGGTACGGTACGTGTTATGCTAGCTCCTATGCTAGCTCCTAGCTCCATAGAACACGCCAATACAATTCAAACACCTGATCAACACACACAATCACTCAGCCCAAAAGACCGTTCACCTAACCCAAGGTTCATAAAGCTTATATATTTTTAAAAAGTTACGTACGTGACGCGCACGTACGGTACGGTACGTGTTATGCTAGCTCCTAGCTCCTATGCTAGCTCCTAGCTCCATAGAACACGCCAATACAATTCAAACACCTGATCAACACACACAATCACTCAGCCCAAAAGACCGTTCACCTAACCCAAGGTTCATAAAGCTTATATATTTTTAAAAAGTTACGTACGTGACGCGCACGTACGGTACGGTACGTGTTATGCTAGCTCCTAGCTCCTATGCTAGCTCCTAGCTCCATAGAACACGCCAATACAATTCAAACACCTGATCAACACACACAATCACTCAGCCCAAAAGACCGTTCACCTAACCCAAGGTTCATAAAGCTTATATATTTTTAAAAAGTTACGTACATACGCAAAAAAAAGTTGCGCACATACGGTCAAGCGATCAAATGTTTAGAAGCCAAAGCTGCATACTCACAGTAGCACGTCTGCGTCTTTGTCATCCAAATCAAAGTAATCCTGGTAAGAGTCTGTGTTGTCCCAGTTCTCTACAGGTGTCTGTGTATCGAAGTCAAAAGTCCTCCTGGTTAGAGTCTCTGTTATCCGAGTTCTTCCATCTTGACTGCATCTTTCGGGAATGTAAACAAAGAAGCGCCGGCTGTGTACTGTTGTTGCTGACTGCGTTCGAAAAATACGTCCATTTCGCACCGACAACTTTCTTCTTTGCTTGCTCAGCTTCCTTCTCCATAATGCAATGAACATGATTGAAACAGATTCACGAACACAGATGTCCAGAATACTGTGGAATTATGAAATGAAAACAGAGCTTTTTCGTATTGGCTTCAATGTGGAAGGCATACCCGTGTTCGCCGGGCTACGTCACGCGCATACGTCATCCTCAGAGGCGTTTCGAACCGGAAGTTTAGCGGCAAATTTAAAATGTCACTTTATAAGTTACCCCGGCCGTATTGGCATGTGTTATAATGTTAAGATTTCATCATTGATATATAAACTATCAGACTGCGTGGTCGGTAGTAGTGGGTTTCAGTAGGCCTTTAAAGTCCTATCCAACAACAACTTTTTACTGTCAACTGAGTTTCTTTTTTTAATGATTTCTGCTGGTGGTGTGCCTCCGCATTATTTCAACGGAGAAAATGTGCCTCGGCTCAAAAAAGGTTGAAAAACACGGTGCTAAATAAGAATGTGAAGTTGCTGCTGCAGGGATAAGAGAAAGACGCTAGGTTCCATGTGGAGACGAGTGATTACAACAAGTACTTTTACCAGAAATCATTGAATAAGTAACATCAGGTGTGCTTCTCAGGAGGGAACAAGTCGGACAACGGAGGAAAAGCGAGGTGAGAAGCCTTACTTCAGAGGCGTGTTCAAGTAAATGCACCTAAACGCTATCTGCGTCAAGCTGTCCGCCTCCTCAGTGGCGGGTCAAAGAGGGCCCGTCTCACGCTGCCCACCCGCATTATTCCCAAATCTTTACCAGCGGGACCGCCAGGTGTCAAGGTGGAGACAGACGAGCGTGGCTGGAAGCGCGAAGGCTTCCCGGACAGACGTGCCGTCAGAGTCCAAGACACCGATTAATGACAGCGTGTCTCGGCATGGCGCTCTCCGCCTGACGGACAGCGTGCGGCGCCGCCTGTCACTGGCCGCGACTCTCGAAGCCTTCCTTTTTGTGTTTGTGTCTGCTGATGTGGGCTAAATAAGATGCCTCAATGTGCATTTTATGGAAAATAGTTGAAATGAAACAAATAATGTTCTGCTTGCCAAAACCTTTATTCTAATTTCTAATAAATGCACATCATCAACATTGAAATTTCACTTCTAACATGCACTGTATGCGTTAATAAGAATTTACAAAAAAAAACCTCCAGTGTTCGCCACTAAACAGATCACAACACTCACACGCCACCGCTCTCATGTTTGCTCTATGTTAGAATAATTATGTGTAAGTTATCACACAACTCTTATGCTTAAAGGCCGTTGCTATAGTAATTATTAGGGGTGTAACGGTACGTGTATTTGTATTGAACCGTTTCGGTACGGGGGTTCTGGTTCGGTTCGGAGGTGTACCGAACGAGTTTCCACACGGACATATTAAGTAGCGTAACGCACGTTGTGTAAACAATGCACACCGAGGCACAACACACGGCATGCTAGCAGCTAACGGGCTAGGATAGACTGACCATACGTCCTCTTTTCACCGGAAATGTCCTCTTTTGCGGAGTTTCTTAAATGCTTGAAATGTCCGGCATTTTGAGTTAGGGTTGCGTGTATTTTCAATGTACGTTCAGGGTTATTACTTTTTAATGCAAAACGGTGACATTTGTCGTATAAAATTCTGACCTTTATCACAATATTGCCAAATTTTTTGTTGTTCTTGTAAAACACTGACACTTTTTTGAGTAAATTTCTGACTTTTGTCATAATTTTTGCCAAGTAAAATTCTGATTATTATTATAATATTGGCAACATTTTTAAGTTTTCTTATAAAATTGTGACTTTTGTCGGTTAAAATTACGACTCTTTTCATAAAATTGCCAAAAATGTAAGTTTTTCCTTGTAAAATTCCGACTGTTATTGAGAAAAATCCCAACTTTTATCATAATATTGCACAAATGTTCAGATTTTCTTGTAACATTTTGACTTGCGTTGAGTAAATTTACGACTTTTATTATAATACTGCCAAAATTCTAAGTTTTTCTTGTGAAATTGTGACCTTTTTCTTGTCATTTTTCACAACAAGCTTTTTTATATTCGCATAGTTTGTATATATTATTAATGTTGTAAATACACATCTTTATACATCTAGAAAGGCTGGTCCTAAAGAGGTAGACATTTTTCACATTGACTGTGTGTCGCTTTTAAAAGTGCTCCCCCTCTGGCCAACATATGAAATAACAAGTGTGTGTAAGAAATTGAAACGCGCCCCATTTTGGTCAAAATTAATACAAATAAGATAAATATGTATATAGAGACATACTTTAATAACTTGAAGTAAATAATGAAGATTAAAAACCAATTACAAACAAAAAATAAAAATAAATAAAAAATGAACTAAAAGTAGTCTTTTTCTCACAATGTGTCGACTTTCTTCTTATAAAATTGGGAACAATTTTCTGTTTCTGTAATATTGCAACATTTTCTCGGAAAAATTATTTCTTTTTTATGATAAATTATTACTTTTTAATGCAAAATGGCGACATTTGTCATAAAAAATTCTGACCTTTATCACAACATTGCCAAATATGTTGTTGTTCTTGTAAAACAGTGAAACTTTTTTGAGTAAAATTCTGACTTTTGTCATAATTTTGCCAAGTAAAATTCCGATTATTACTATAATATTGGCAACATTTTTAAGAAGGGGTTGAAAACAAAACAAACAGCAGCATTGGTGAGGGAGGGGCAGAGAGAGAGAGAGAGAGAGAGAGTTATGATAAACGCGCATGCGTCGCCAGGCTCTGCTTTTTAACCATAGATTTATCACATTTAATTTTTTATTATCTATAGCAGGGGTGTCAAAAGTGTGCCCCGGAGGCCATTTGCGGCCCACAGCTAATGTTTCAAAGGCCCACGGCACATTCTCAAAATACTATTCAAATAAACAAAAACATAACAAAAGTGAAATAAAAAAAGCTTAAAGGTTAAATGTAATTTAGAAAAAGTTGCAATGTTGACTAATAAAACAAAGTTGTTGTTTTTTTCTTTCAAACTGTCATTGCTCAAAACATAATATTGAATCAAAATCAATGTTATTATGAATTATTGACCTATCCAAGGTTCCCAATACTTCACATCAAATATTACACTAAGAAAAATATTTTTGGTGGAAGATTTTGCAAATTTGGTAAATAAATAACCAAAAAAATTTATATTTTGTTGTTTTCTTACTGTACCGAACCGAAATGTTTGTGTACCGTTACACCCCTAGTTATTATCAATTGTGCTGAGCTTGCAAGCCAAGATTGCGAGTCGTCTCGTATCAGTGTTTGTGTCCAGAACATCGAGTACCGTGACGCGGACAAAGCAGAGACTGGGCGATATCGCGAGTGTCAGCACATTTGCATTTCTGAATAATCATATATTGTGTCCAACTGGGGCTGCTGAAATTACCCCCCGCCTCAGTGACGTAACCAGGTACCTCCCAAATAAATAGAGGAGCACGTGTGACTGGACCTTAGAGCGTAGGTTGGATCTGTAACTAAGAGTACAGCCCAAAACGTCTCTCCTCATTGAGCTGAATTGAACTCTGTCTGTGCATGATTCCTTGCTTCTTGTCTGTTTAATAAATGTCATCAGTGTTTGAACCTGACATCTATTGTGGGAGGAACTACACTACCGTTCAAAAGTTTGGGGTCACCCAAACCATTTTGTGGAATAGCCTTCATTTCTAAGGACAAGAATAGACTGTCGAGTTTCAGATGAAAGTTCTCTTTTTCTGGCCATTTTGAGCGTTTAATTGACCCCACAAATGTGATGCTCCAGAAACTCAATCTGCTCAAAGGAAGGTCAGTTTTGTAGCTTCTGTAACGAGCTAAAGTGTTTTCAGATGTGTGAACATGATTGCACAAGGGTTTTCTAATCATCAATTAGCCTTCTGAGCCAATGAACAAACACATTGTACCATTAGAACACTGGAGTGATAGTTGCTGGAAATGGGCCTCTATACATCTATGTAGATATTGCACCAAAAACCAGACATTTGCAGCTAGAATAGTCATTTACCACATGAGCTATGTATAGAGTGTATTTTTTAAAAGTTAAGACTAGTTTAAAGTTATCTTCATTGAAAAGTACAGTGCTTTGCCTTCAAAAATAAGGACATTTCAATGTGACCCCAAACTTTTGAACGGTAGTGTATGTCGGCCAATTTAAAGTTCCAGGCACTCCATGTGGGCTGAATTTGATCCATTTATATTATATTAAACGATTAATCAAAGCAAAATAATGTAATTCGAAACAAATTCATTGATTATTAGCTATGTTACGTTAGGCAAAGACCATTAAATGTTTGTTCTGAGAAGAACGTTATATGTCGCCGACCACCACAACATGCTAGCGAAGAGGTGTCAAAGTGGTTTTCATTGAGGGCCACAGGGCAATTATGTTTGGCCCCGGGGGCCCGCTTCTAACAGGGAATACTATTATTACACCATTTTTTCATGCATTTGTTAGTAGATTATTTTTAAACTAAAATGTAAAAAATTATGGTAAATTGCAATAATTTTAACCTCAAAATGTAGTGTATATTACTGTACATGGAGAAACAGTACTGCTGTTTTTATGGTAAAAAAGGCAGCTCAGTTGCCAGAATTTTACCGTCAAATTTACATTTGTTTTTTTTACTGTAAATTAAAAACAAATGCAATTTTACAGTAAAATGTTGGCACCCGAGCTGCTAGTTTGTTTTTACCGCAAATCAACAAGTGTAGATTTTTGGGTGTATTCCCGTAAATGCTAAAACGGCACCACAGTTTATTTAAGTAAAAAAAAGTAATGTTTTTTCCATTTAGAGAAAAATGCTGTAAAAACCACAGTAAATTTCACAATTTGACCATGAAATCTATTGCTACTTTTACATTGAACCATTTGGTGGATAACTTCCTTTGAAATCATTATTATTAGTATTTATTTCTATTTAAAAAATGGTTTGATGATGTATTTTTGCATAATTAGACAATATTTAAGTTGGCATAATTTGCGATTACATGGAGTAGATATATATTTTTTCTCCCAAAATAGAAAGAAAGAATATGTTTAGTAATAAAAGTTACAGTACTTTATTGATACATATTATTTCCAGACTTTCCAGGGCCACATAAAATGAAGTGGCGGGCCACATCTGGCCCCCGGGCCTTGAGTTTGACACCTGTGTGCTGGAATAACGGTGCACGATATATATCGATTAAATATTGATGTGTGAGAAGGTGTTAGCATGTTTTTGTTACCTTCTAGAACATTCTGTTGCACTTCCCACGTATCAGTTGTTTGCGTGGGTGTGTGTGCGGACACGAGTGGACCACTGCACGTGAAGGCAGCACGAAACTAAACAAGCACGAGAAGAGTTGAGTGTGAGCCGAGGAGACGGAAGTGGGACATGCACTGTGTGTGTGTGTGTGTGCTTGTATTTCTAGCCTTCTTGAGACACGAAGAAGGAAAAGTATCTTCCATATGAGGAGGTGTGAACAAGTGATGACATAAATCATGGTCCCAATAACATTGCATCTAATAGACAATGTCTCATTTGCACCCCTGCTGGTGACATCTATCAAAATGAGGGTGGTCCCGAAAAGGAGGGATTTTTCACATTGACTGTGTGTCGCTTTTAAAAGTGCTCCCCCTCTGGTCAACATATGAAATAACAAGTGTGTGTAAAAAATTGAAACGCGCCCCCTTTGGCCAAAATTAATACAAATAAATAAATATGTATATAGAGACATACTGTAATAACTTAAAGTAAATAATGAAGATTAAAAACCAATTACAAACAAAAAATTTAAAAAATACTAAAAGCAGTCTTTTTTCTCACAATGTGTCGATTTTTTTCTGATAAAATTGGGAACAATTTTCATAAAATTGCCAAAAATGTAGGCGTTTCCTTGTAAAATTGCGACTGTTAGAGTAAAATCCCAACTTGTATCATAATATTGCACAAATGTTCAGATTTTCTTGTAACATTTTGACTTGCGTTGAGTAAATTTACGACTGGCCAACATATGAAATAACAAGTGTGTGTAAGAAATTGAAACGTGCCCCATTTTGGTCAAAATGAATACAAATAAAAAGATAAATATGTATATAGAGACATACTGTAATAACTTGAAGTAAATAATGAAGATTAAAAACCATTTACAAACAAAAAATAAAAATTAATAAAAAATTAACTAAAAGCAGTCTTTTTTCTCACAATATGTCAACTTTTTTCTTATAAAATTGGGAACAATTTTCTGTTTTTGTAATATTGCAACATTTTCTAGGAAAAATAATTACTTTTATGTGAAATTATTACTTTTAAATGCAAAATGGCAACATTTGTCATATAAAATTCAGACTTTTATCACAATATTGCCAAATTTTTGTGTTGTTCTTGTAAAACAGTGACACTTTTTTGAGTAAAATTCTGACTTTTGTCATAATTTTGCCAAGTAAAATTCTGATTATTATTATAATATTGCCAACATTTTTAAGTTTTCTTATAAAATTGTGACTTTTGTCTGGGAAAATTACGACTCTTTTCATAAAATTGCCAAAAATGTAAGCGTCTCCTTGTAAAATTGCGACTGTTATTGAGTAAAATCCCAACTTTTATCATAATATTGCACAAATGTTCAGATTTTCTTGTAACATTTTGACTTGCGTTGAGTAAATTTACGACTTTTATTATAATACTGCCAAAATTCTAAGTTTTTCTTGTGATATTGTGACCTTTTTCTTGTGACATTCCAACTAATTTTTCACAACAAGCTTTTTTATATTTGCATAGTATGTATATATTAATGTTGTAAATACACATCTTTATATATCTAGAAAGGCTGGTCCTAGAGAGGTAGGCATTTTTCAAATTGACTGTGTGTCGCTTTTAAAAGTACTCCCCCTCTGGTCAACATATGAAATAACAAGTGTGTGTAAAAAATTTCAACGCGCCCCCTTTGGCCAATATTAATAAAAATAAATAAATAAATATGTATTTAGAGACATACTTTAATAACTTGAAGTAAATAATGAAGATTAAAAAACAATTACAAACAATACATTTAAAAAATAAATAAAATAACTAAAAGCAGTCTTTTTCTCACAATGTGTCGAGTTTTTTCTTTTAAAATTGGAAACAATTTTCTGTTTCTGTAATATTGCAACATTTTCTCAGAAAAATTATTACTTTTTTATGATAAATTATTACTTTTTAATGCAAAACGGTGACATTTGTCGTATAAAATTCTGACCTTTATCACAATATTGCCAAATTTTTTGTTGTTCTTGTAAAACACTGACACTTTTTTGAGTAAATTTCTGACTTTTGTCATAAATTTTGCCAAGTAAAATTCTGATTATTATTATAATATTGGCAACATTTTTAAGTTTTCTTATAAAATTGTGACTTTTGTCGGTTAAAATTACGACTCTTTTCATAAAATTGCCAAAAATGTAAGTTTTTCCTTGTAAAATTGCGAATGTTATTGAGAAAAATCCCAGCTTTTATCATAATATTGCACAAATGTTCAGATTTTCTTGTAACATTTTGACTTGCGTTGAGTAAATTTACGACTTTTATTATAATACTGCCAAAATTCTAAGTTTTTCTTGTGAAATTGTGACCTTTTTCTTGTCATTTTTCACAACAAGCTTTTTTATATTCGCATAGTTTGTATATATTATTAATGTTGTAAATACACATCTTTATATATCTAGAAAGGCTGGTCCTAAAGAGGTAGGCATTTTTCACATTGACTGTGTGTCGCTTTTAAAAGTGCTCCCCCTCTGGCCAACATATGAAATAACAAGTGTGTGTAAGAAATTGAAACGCGCCCCATTTTGGTCAAAATTAATACAAATAAGATAAATATGTATATAGAGACATACTTTAATAACTTGAAGTAAATAATGAAGATTAAAAACCAATTACAAACAAAAAATAAAAATAAATAAAAAATGAACTAAAAGTAGTCTTTTTCTCACAATGTGTCGACTTTCTTCTTATAAAATTGGGAAAAATTTTCTGTTTCTGTAATATTGCAACATTTTCTCTGAAAAATTATTTATTTTTTATGATAAATTATTACTTTTTAATGCAAAATGGCGACATTTGTCATAAAAAATTCTGACCTTTATCACAATATTGCCAAATTTGTTGTTGTTCTTGTAAAACAGTGAAACTTTTTTGAGTAAAATTCTGACTTTTGTCATCATTTTGCCAAGTAAAATTCCGATTATTACTATAATATTGGCAACATTTTTAAGTTTTCTTATAAAATTGAGACTTTTGTCGGGTAAAACGACGACTTTTTCATAAAATTGCCAAAAATGTATGCTTTTCCTTGTAAAATTGCGACTGTTATTGAGAAAAATCCCAACTTTTATCATAACGTTGCACAAATGTTCATATTTTCTTGTAAAATGTTGACTTGCGTTGAGTAAATTTACGACTTTTATTATAATACTGCCAAAATTCTAAGTTTTTCTTGTGAAATTGTGACCTTTTTCTTGTAAAATTCCAACTCATTTTTCACAACAAGCTTTTTTATATTTGTATAGTTGGTATATATTATTAATGTTGTAAATACACATCTTTATATATCTAGAAAGGCTGGTCCTAAAGAGGGAGGCATTTTTCAAAATTGACTGTGTGTCGCTTTTAAAAGTGCTCCCCCTCTGGTCAACATACGAAATAACAAGTGTGTGTAAAAATTTGAAGTGCTCCCCCTTTGGTCAACATATGAAGTAACAAGTGTGTGCAAGAAATTGAAATTTGCACCCATTTGGCCAAAATTAATTAAGAAAATAAATAAATAAATATGTATCTATAGACATACTGTAATATGGCATTTTTCCGATGTCTCAAGAACAGACCTGGGCAAAATAAGGCCCGGGGGCCACTGCGGCCCGTTAAGCTTTTCAATCTGGCCGGCGGGCATTCCCAAATAATTTTTTTATATCTTTAAGATGTAAAGTGTAGCTGCCATTATGATGTGCAGTCATGTTTTCTAATGGCCGTAAGTCTTCAACTATACAAAGTATTTTTATGGTTGGAATCTGTGCTTCTGCATGATATTTTAGTGACTAGTGTTGTCCTGATACCAATATTATTTCGATACTTTTCGGTACTTTTCTAAATAAAGGGGACCAAAAAAATTGCAATATTGGCTTTATTTTAACAAAAAATCTTAGGGTGCGGTGGACTGGTACTTTTCAGAGGCGGTATGGTACTGAATATGATTCATTAGTATCGCGGTACTATACTGATACCCGTATACCGTACAACCCTACTAGTTACTATGGTAATCTACGTCACAGCAGGTCAGACGAGGCACCAAGCAGTGTGGGTGTGGCTTGATTGTAAAATATGTCGATTGAGAGGGGGTGTGACGTTTATATGTTCTCAATATTCAGGGTTTTATCGTTCATAGAACCATTTAAAATCCTGTTTTTAAGGCGGTCTGTCATAACATTTTTAGCATTCAATCAGACTTTATTGTGAGGTTTTGTATTAGTGTTCCTAAAAAATAGATATACCGGCCCCCAGACACACTTTTTTTCTCTAAATTTGGCCCCCGAGTCAAAATAATTGCCCAGGCCTGCTGAAGAAAGTAACAAATACAAGAATGTCAGTGTGTGTGTGTGTGTGCGTAGGAAGCCCTGCACTCTTCGCCGTCCTCGGACTCGAATCCCTTTTTGAGAACCGGTAGCCGTTATCGAGACCACTATAGTAAAGAAAAAGAGTTGCTTCTTTATTCGAATCCCTCGGAACAAATCCCGTCCCGACCAGAAATGCTCCGTGTGACATCACAAGAAATGATGTCACGTAGCTCAGTCATTAGGCGCAGATAGCGAAAGCAGGAAAAACAATGGACCGGAAAAAGCGCTCCAAGGTGTAATAAAAGTTCAAAACAAGAAGGTATAATCCAATGAATAACTGTACTGAGAGATTTGAGCAGGGTACAAACACATGACCAACACTTTTACCACCAACCGGAAACATAGCAACCAGGCTAGCAACGCACCTCCTTTACGGCAGCTGTCGCAACCTTCTTAAAGCAACCGCAGCACATACATATATATACAACACATCTCCCTTTTTGAACTTTGGTTTTTCTTTCCTTGTAAACAAAACAAAATCACACTGTATATGTGTTGTCTGTCTAATTATAAATAATGCAGACGAGGCGTGTTGGCTGAGTTCTTGACGTTTACTTTCACAGCGTGCTCATAAACTCATTCTTAGCTGCCGGGTGGCGACATGCAACAACACTACCCGCGCATGCTCGTCACTCCCGTTGCATGCTGGGTAGTGTAGTTGTTATATTCCCTAGCTCATATCTTCACATCTTTCCCCCTATAAAGAAACATTTGAACTCAATAAAGTGTATTTCTTTTTTTTAGCTTTAACTTTTCATTTTTTAGCATTGTAACCACATTTGCAAACAACTTTTCTCTTTATTGAATTTTCTTTCAATAAAGAAATAAAGTGCAAAAATGTCAAAGCATCCTAACAAACAGTTATGTTCCAATAGCAGCAGAAGTGCACTTTTTGGAGAGCTGTATTATTTTCAGTTTTGTGCCCAAGGGACTGATTTTATTTAACACTATATTATTATTTATACACCTATAGTGATCACAGAGACAGCTTGTTTTTGTGTTACTGTATATATTTGTTTTTATGAAAAATCCCACTTAATATACTTTGGGTAACAACAGTCAATATTTTTTTTTTTTTTTTTTAGGGCGGTAACAGCCAATATTTATTTATTTATTAGATTTTATTTTTTTCTTATATAATAAAAGTGAGCTTTTGTTAAAGCAAATATTGTGTGTTTTTTTCCATATACAACAACCTATCTGGATTCGATAAGAGAATCGATAAGGAATCGGTTCGATAAGAGGATTCGATAATGGGCTCGAACTCGATCATTTCTTATCAAACATCATCCCTAAGCCGAACATCACGTGGCAGACACGCACGTCAAAGTGTGAAACAAGTGTACCACGTGACTGTGGACCGGCACCACGGTCCAGAACACACCCGACACACACACACACACACACACACACACACACACACACACACACACACACACACACACACACACACACACACACACACACACACACACACACACACACTCCGCCGGAACAGAGACCACGCAGTTTTCCTTCTGCTGTGAATTCAAACGGTTAAAAAAAAAAAAAAAAAAAAAAACGATCATCGTCACCGCGATGACGGCGATATTGTGTTGCGGGTTGGGGGCGTCGCGCACGTGAAAACAATTAAGAAAAAAAAAAAAACGAAAAAAAAAAACCGCCAAAGATGAAAAAAAAAGCCAAAAAGAAGAGAAATGAAAGCAAATAAAACTCACATTGCGTGGTCGGGAAGCAGCAGGCGGCTGTCCGCCATCATGTCGGGCAGGAAGTCCACACTGTAAGAGGAAGTCATGGCGCACCGAGGACAGGTGCAAGGTGGAGAGCACCACCCGACACACTCGCTTTCTCCGCGGGGGAAAGAAACACTTTCACATTCTCCTCTCTTCTCCCTCCTCCCAATTCCTCCTCGTTAGTCTTCCTCCGCGAGGACGACGCTCCTCCGGTCCGGGCGGAAGTGCTCTCCTCTGTGGGGGGCGTGTCTTTGTCTCGCATAAGATCCGCCTACCATCCTCACAGGCCCCGCCCCTCTATTAACACATCTTCCCCATCAAGGATTGCCAACATCCATCCATCCATCCATTTTTTACCGCTTGTCTCTTTTTTGGGGGGGTCGCGGGGGAGCTGGAGCCTATCTCAGCTGCACTCGGGCGGAAGGCGGGGTACACCCTGGACAAGTCACCAGATTGCCAACATGTTTTTTTTTTGTCCTGTTTTTTGTGCCTTTAAAAAATTATTAGAACTTTACGTTAAACCACTCTCTACCTCTAACAACCAAAAATCTGTGAAAACGATGATGCTGTGTTCCAAATTTAAGTTATTTACTGAAATTGCACTTTGTTTGTTCTATATATATATATATATATATATATATATATATATATATATATATATATATATATATATATATATATATATATATATATATATATATATATATATATATATATATATATATATATATATATATATATATATATATATATATATTATGGCTGCAACTAACGATTAATTTGATAATCAATTAATCTGTCGATTATTACTTCGATTAATCGATTAATAATCGGATAAAAGAGACAAACTACATTTCTATCCTATCCAGTATTTTATTGGAAAAAAACAGCATACTGGCACCATTCTTATTTTGGTTATTGTTTCTCAGCTGTTTGTAAATGTTGCAGTTTATAAATAAAGGTTTATTAAAAAAAAAAAAAAAAAAAAAAAAAAAAAAAATTTAAAAAGCCTCTGCACATTCGCATTGCATAGAATCGATGACTAAATTAATCGGCAACTATTTTTATAATCGATTGTAATCGATTTAATCGATTAGTTGTTGCAGCCCTAATATATATATATATATATATATATATATATATATATATATATATATATATATATATATATATATATATATATATATATATATATATATATATAATTTTACCCGACAAAAGTCACAATTTTATAAGAAAACTTTCAAATGTCGGCAATATTATACTAATAATCGGAATTTTACTTGGCAAAATTATGAGCAAAGTCAGAATTTTACTCAAAAAAGTGTTACTGTTTTTTACAAGAACAACAAAAAATTTGGCAATATTGTGATAAAGGTCAGAATTCTATATGACAAATGTCGCCATTTCGCATTAAAAAGTAATAATTTAACATAAAAAAGTTATAATTTTTCCGAGAAAATGTTGCAATATTACAGCAACAGAAAATTGTTCCCAATTTTATAAAAAAAAAAGTCGACACGTTGTGAGAAAAAGACTGCTTTTAGTTCTTTTGTTTATTTTTTAAATGTATTGTTTGTAATTGGTTTTTAATCTTCATTATTTACTTCGTTATTAAAGTATGTCTCTATATACATATTTATTATTCTTTTTAATTACTTTTGGCCAAAGGGGGCGCGATTTAATTTCTTACACACACTTGTTATTTCATATGTTGACCAGAGGGGGAGCACTTTTAAAAGCGACACACAGTCAATGTGAAAAATGCCTCCCTCCCTCACACACACATATATATATATATATATATATATATATATATATATATATATATATATATATATATATATATATATATATATATATATATATATATATATATATATATATATATATATTTATTTATATATTTATATATATTTATATATATATATATATATATTTATAAAAAAAAATTAAAAAAATTAAAATAAATAATTATTGTCTCTGCGCATGCACATAGCATAAATCCAACGAATCGATGACTAAATTAATCGGCAACTATTTTTATAATCGGTTTTAATTGATTAGTTGATATATATATATATATATATATATATATATATATATATATATATATATATATATATATATATATATATATATATATATATATATATATATTAGGGCTGCAACTAACAACTAATTTGATCATCGATTAATCTGTCGATTATTACTTCGATTAATCGATTACTAATCGGATAAAATAGACAAACTACATTTCTATCCTTTCCAGTATTTTTTTGGAAAAAAAACAGCATACTGGCACCATATTTATTTTGATTATTGTTTCTCAGCTGTTTGTACATGTTGCAGTTTATAAATAAAGGTTTAGAAAAAAAAAAATAATAATAATTATTGTCTATGCACATAGCATAAATCCAACAAATCGATGACTAAATTAATTGCCAACTATTTTTATAATCGATTTTATCGATTTAATCGATTAATTGTTGCAGCCCTAATATATATATATATATATATATATATATATATATATATATATATATATATATATATATATATATATATATATATATATATATATATATATATATATATATATATATATATATATATATATATATATATATATATATATATATATATTGCATTCTATTTTAGTTACCGTACTTTGAATTTATAACCCCCTGGCGCTGTTTGGTACTGTTTTTGTACTGTTTTTGTACTTACTTTGATTATTATTTATCAACTGTTTGTAAATGCTGAAATGTATAAATAAAGTTTTATTAAAAATAAAACAACAAAAAATATATTTTTTAAAAACAACATGTTTTTTTTGTCCACTTGGGATCCCGTGCAGGTTCTGAGCGAGTCGGAACACAAGTCTTCCATGTTGAGGGGTTTGGGGGGGCACTCTAGTCCTATAATGAGCTAGGCTTTTCCTAGAAGACTATCTGGGTCAGGGAAGAAAAGGAGGATGCATGGTGGAGTTGGATGCTGGAGTAGTCTGGTCCTGCCTCAACATATCCCCCGCATTAGGGTCCCGGACCTCATCCGGTCTCGCCTCTCGTTCTTTAAATGGCTTTCTTCAGGCTTCTAATTGGCTAATATGCTGATATAACGAGCAGTTACAGCGCCCCCTGGTGCTGTGGCATTCACCTGCTCAAATGACAGGTCAAATGTCTTAACCGTTAGGACGCAGGTGTCAAACTCAAGGCCATTGGAAACCATTGGGAATCTCGTACAAACAAGCAATTCAAGTTATGGATAAATAAAAAATAGTCTCACACACACACACACACACACTTTGGATTCGTCACACTCCATTTCCCTAGTTTAGTTATATTATTGTTTGTTATTATATATACACTGTAAATATATATAATAAAACATAGTACTATACTGCGCCCTTATTGTCTGTGCCGTCTACTCCCCCCGTACACAACAATAGACTTATTTATCCCACAATGGGGGAAATGATGTGGTGGCAGTGCAGATTTAAAAAATCCATTCAAAAAAAGTATTATAAGCAGCACAAAGGTCACATCCATTTTCTACCGCTTGTCCCTTGTGGTGGGGTGCTGGAGCCTATCTCAGCTGCACACGGGCGGAAAAGGTAAAGCAAGGCACATGAAGACGAGAGAGAAACATGAAAGAACACAAAGGAGTACATACAAGAGCAGAGAGCTGCTGCAACCAGCTGCCACTTTTTTTTTTTTTACATACAGCTACAAAAGTAAAACGCAATAAAAAAAATAAAAAAAACCTGCTAGTGACTGACCACCGGCTCAAACACTTGACGAAGAAACAATCACTCAAGCGGCGCTGAAAGCATACTCTGCCAAACTGCCTCTGGGTATTGGTACAATGTGTACAATTTTCAATGCCAACAAAACAAGCGCGCCTGATAGAACATGCTCCAATGTAAAGTAAGACTCCACTTTTCCAAATGGCGCTAGCCGGATGCTAATATAATATGTATATGCCATCGATTAGCATGAGTGATTTTCTTGGCGAGTTCAACGCCTCAAACTAAAACTGCGATGCACGTCACAATCAAACGGCTGGTGAGGGATAAGTGCAATACTTACAGTATAAACACTTTGTAGGGCGCAACATAGAACTCGACTGGCACGTTTAACTCAAAAGGAAAAGACGACTGCTGCCATCTTGCAAGCAAAGACCTGCGTATGAGACTCAGAAATGTGATTCAAATAAACCAAGATGTAACAACTAGATAGGGTTGTACGGTATACCGGTACTAGTTTGGTACCGGTATACTAATGAATCATATTCGGTACTATACCGCCTATAAAAAGAACTCCCCGCCTCCCCTTTTTTTTTAAACAGGCATGACGGTGCGTCACAGTCTACAGTGTTCTAGGTACTTCTAAATAACTAATCCATGGCAACAAATATAGTTAGTTTCTTACAAGTAGCATTATCACTGGAGGACGAGGAATAGCTCAAACATGCTTCACTACACACCGTAGGAGGATACAATAGCTCACCGCCGTCACAATGTAAACAAATGCCATGGGTGGATCTACACCTGACATCCACTGTAATGATACCAAGTACAAGAACGATACTACTATGATTACATCAATATTTTTTATCGTCACAAAACCTTTTTTTGATTTTTTAAATTCATATTATGTTTATAAAGTCAGTAAATATGTCCCTGGACACATGAGGACTTTGAATATGACCAATGTATGATCCTGTAACTACTTGGTATCAGATCGATACCTAAATGTGTGGTATCATCCAAAACTAATGCCAAGTATCAAAGAAGAGAAGAATAAGTGATTATTACATTTGAACATAAGTGTAGATAGAACATGTTAAAACAGAAAATAAGCAGATATTAACAGTAAATGAACATTATTGATACATTTTTACAGTTTGTCCCTCATAATGTGTACAAAATAATAGGTGTATAAATGACACAATATGTTACTGCATAGACTAATTAGGAGTCTTTGTTTGTTTACTTACTACTAAAAGACAAGTTGTCTAGTATGTTCACTATTTTATTTAAGGACTAAATGATAATAATAAACATATGTTTCATGTAAACTAACATTTTTTTGTTACAATAAAGACAATTATGACATTTTTTGTGGTCCACTTTATTAAGAAAAGTATCAAAAAGTATCAAACTACATTTTTGGTACCAGTACCGGTACCTAAAGATTGGTATCGGGACAACCCTACAACTGGACAACGGCAAAGTTATCATAATCAGTATCAGAAAATGTTACCAAGTACCAGTATCGGTTCAAATGTTCAAGGAAGCTATTTCTAGACGCCAAAAAAAAAAAAAAGGAGTTTGCCTTTCCACAAGCGAGTGTGTGGACACGTCATGTCTGAAGGATTGTTGTCACAAATAATCTCCTCATTTGCTTCCTCCTCGCAAAACAAATCCTTCCCTCCTGTTTGCTCCTCTGGCAAATCCGTCAAACACCGGCAATTTTGGACGCCGCCACGTGAAACGCGGCGAGAGAAAAGGTGAGGCCGTTTTAATATGCAATTAGCGTGGCGCCGCATTAATCCGGCGTGAAATATGAGCGTCTGTCGACATGTTTGGGGAAATAATCGGGGAGGGGGGAAAAAGCTGTAAGGAGGGTGTTTAGACTTGCTGACGACATTGCATATTGCTGCCATGTTCAACGTATTGTTAGTGTTCCGCATGGAGTCACCGGGAAATACACTCATTTGGGATAATAAAGGATTGTGTTGTGTTCAAGGACCGTGGGATGATTTGTTGGGGAAAATGCCAAAGCAGACTTGAGCATCATACTGCCCTCTAGTGGCTTACAACTCAACTTCATCTCAAGCAGGACCAACAGCTTGGTGAGTTTGCGAAGTATAAAAATAGGATGACATTTTTGAAAGAAAGACAAGCTGTTCTAAATGTGTCCACTGGATGTCGCTATAGACTTCAGAGGGGGTGGAGCTAGGTGGTGTTTGGACACTACGTAGTTACGCTGCTAGTAGGTCGTACTCATCTAACGTGAGGCGCAGAGTGGTAGGTCTGTTGCCTTTCTGCAAGAATAATGCGCTATGCTTGCGTTGTTTTAGTCTGTTCCAAAAGGCGAAAAGTGTAACAGTTTCTTCGGTGTTCCTCGAAACGTGCAATAGTGTGCAAGATTTTACGAAAAAACACCAAGAAAAGTGTTAAGCGCTGCAGTTCAAGGGGTGATGTAAGTATATAGGTCATGTAGTAACATTCATAATAACATGTAATATATACATTATATAATGTAGTAACATTCATAATAACATGTAATGTATACATGATGTAAGTATATATGTCATGTAGTAACATTCATAATAACATGTAATATATACATGATGTAAGTATATATGTAATATCTAGTAACATTCATAATGACATGTAATATATACATGATGTAATGTAGTAACATTCATAATAACATGTAATATATACATTATATAATGTAGTAACATTCATAATAACATGTAATATATACATGATGTAAGTGTATATGTCATGTAGTAACATTCATAATAACATGTAATATATACATGATGTAAGTATATATGTAGTATCTAGTAACACTCATAATAACATGTAATATATACATGATGTAAGTATATATGTCATGTAGTAACATTCATAATAACATGTAATATATACATGATGTAAGTATATATGTAGTATCTAGGAACATTCATAATAACATGTAATATATACATGATGTAATGTAGTAACATTCATAATAACATGTAATATATACATTATATAATGTAGTAACATTCATAATAACATGTAATATATACATGATGTAAGTGTATATGTCATGTAGTAACATTCATAATAACATGTAATATATACATGATGTAAGTATATATGTAGTATCTAGTAACATTCATAATAACATGTAATATATACATGATGTAAGTATATATGTCATGTAGTAACATTCATAATAACATGTAATATATACATGATGTAAGTATATATGTCATGTAGTAACATTCATAATAACATGTAATATATACATGATGTAAGTATATATGTAGTATCTAGTAACACTCATAATAACATGTAATATATACATGATGTAAGTATATATGTAGTGTCTAGTAACACTCATAATAACATGTAATATATACATGATGTAAGTATATATGTAGTATCTAGTAACACTCATAATAACATGTAATATATACATGATGTAAGTATATATGTAGTATCTAGTAACATTCATAATAACATGTAATATATACATGATGTAAGTATATATGTCATGTAGTAACATTCATAATAACATGTCATATATACATGATGTAAGTATATATGTAGTAACTAGTAACACTCATAATAACATGTAATATATACATGATGTAAGTATATATGTAGTATCTAGTAACACTCATAATAACATGTAATATATACATGATGTAAGTATATATGTAGTATCTAGTAACACTCATAATAACATGTTATATATACATGATGTAAGTATATATGTCATGTAGTAACATTCATAATAACATGTAATATATACATGATGTAAGTATATATGTCATGTAGTAACATTCATAATAACATGTAATATATACATGATGTAAGTATATATGTCATGTAGTAATATTCATAATAACATGTAATATATACATGATGTAAGTATATATGTAATATCTAGTAACATTCATAATAACATGTAATATATAAATGATGTAAGTATATATGTAGTATCTAGTAACACTCATAATAACATGTAATATATACTAGGTGTAAGTATATATGTAGTAACTGTAACACTCATAATAACATGTAATATATACATGATGTAAGTATATATGTAGTATCTAGTAACACTCATAATAACATGTAATATATACATGATGTAAGTATATATGTAGTAACTAGTAACACTCATAATAACATGTAATATATACATGATGTAAGTATATATGTCATGTAGTAACATTCATAATAACATGTAATATATACATGATGTAAGTATATATGTAGTATCTAGTAACACTCATAATAACATGTAATATATACATGATGTAAGTATATATGTAGTAACCAGTAACACTCATAATAACATGTAATATATACATGATGTAAGTATATATGTCATGTAGTAACACTCATAATAACATGTCATATATACATGATGTAAGTATATATGTAGTATCTAGTAACATTCATAATAACATGTAATATATACATGATGTAAGTATATATGTAGTATCTAGTAACACTCATAATAACATGTAATATATACATGATGTAAGTATATATGTAGTATCTAGTAACATTCATAATAACATGTAATATATACATGATGTAAGTATATATGTCATGTAGTAACATTCATAATAACATGTAATATATACATGATGTAAGTATATATGTCATGTAGTAACATTCATAATAACATGTAATATATACATGATGTAAGTATATATGTAGTATCTAGTAACATTCATAAAAACATGTCATATATACATGATGTAAGTATATATGTCATGTAGTAACATTCATATAACATGTAATATATACATGATGTAAGTATATATGTAGTATCTAGTAACACTCATAATAACATGTAATATATACATGATGTAAGTATATATGTAGTATCTAGTAACATTCATAATAACATGTAATATATACATGATGTAAGTATATATGTAGTATCTAGTAACATTCATAATAACATGTAATATATACATGATGTAAGTATATATGTCATGTAGTAACATTCATAATAACATGTAATATATACATGATGTAAGTATATATGTAGTATCTAGTAACATTCATAATAACATGTAATATATACATGATGTAAGTATATATGTAGCTGCCTCGACAACAAATGGATCACTTAGAAGCCAGCAAGGGGGCGGAGCCAAACATGAAGGAGCGAGAGTCTAAATATGGCCTGTTCGCACGTTAATATTTAAGCACTCGTGAATAATTCAGTGCAGCAAAAAGCAGCATTTGAGCCCAAGTGGGCGAGCGTTTCCTGAGTGGGCGGAGTCAAGGGACAGGATGCTGAAGAGGGGGGGTCCTTATAATGGACGGTGGTGGTGGGAACACAGCATTCCAGTTAGTGATCCCAAGTCCACCTGGGACTGACCTGATGCTGGCACACCTTCTGAACTGTCGGGTCAGCATGCTAATATTTAGCACCTGGTCTCCTCTGATAATGCTAAAAACACGCTATGTTGGGGGGTCAAAATACATGACTAGATAAAGTCAGTCTAACGTGAGGTGGTGAGGGCGTGTCATCAGGATGAAGGCCATGGGAAGACCCAGGACAGGTTGGAATGGGAACAAAGTGGACTCTAGGACGAGAGAGGGGGAAGTCTGGGCTTCTCTGCTTAGGCTGCTGCCCCCGCAACCCGACCTCGGATAAGCGGAAGAAGATGGATGGACGTTTAACATTGTGAACCCCAAACTCTGACAGTACATGAACATGACACTACAAACACACTAGGGTGGTCTCCATACCAATATTTTGGTACCGCTACCAAAATATATTTTGATACTTTTCTAAATAAAGTGGACCACAAAAAATGTCTTTATTTGAACAAATGTTAGTGTACATGAAACATATGTTTATTATTGTCATTTAGTCCTTAAATAAAATAGTAAACAAACAAAGACTCCTAATTAGTCTATGCAGTAACATATTGTGTCAATTTTACACCTATTATTTTGTACACATTATGAGGGACAAACTGTACAAATTAATTATTCTACGTGTTCATTTACTATTAATATCTGCTTATTTTCTGTTTTAACATGTCCTATCTACACTTCTGTTCAAATGTAATAATCACATATTCTTCTCATATTTGATACTTTGCATTAGTTTTGGATGATACCACACATTTAGGTATGGATCTGATACCAAGTAGTTACAGGATCATACATTGGTCATATTCAAAGTCCTCATGTGTCCAGGGACGTATTTTTGACTTCATAAACATAATAGGAATTTTTAAAAAAAGGAAAGAATATCGATGTAATCATAGTAGTATCGTACACTCCTGTACTTGGTATCATTACAGTGGATGTCAGGTGTTGATCCACCCATGGCATTTGTTTACATTGTGACGGCGGTGAGCTATTGTATCCACCTACGGTGTGTAGTGAAGCATGTTTAGCGATTCCTCGTCCTCCAGTGATAATGCTACTTGTAAGAAACTAACTATATTTGTTGCCATGGATTAGTTATTTAGAAGTACCTAGAACACTGTAGACTGTGACGCGCCGTCATGCCTGTTTAAAAAAAAAAGGGGAGGCGGGGGGGTTCTTTTTAGAGGTGGTATAGTACCGAATATGATTCATTAGTATACCGTTACCAAACTAGTACCGGTATACCGTACAACCCTATCTAGTTGTTACATCTGGTTTATTTGAATCACATTTCTGAGTCTCATACGCAGGTCTTTGCATGCAAGATGGCAGCAGTCGTCATTTCCTTTTGAGTTAAAGGTGCCAGTCGAGTTCTATGTTGCGCCCTACAAAGTGTTTATACTGCAAGTATTGCACTTATCCCTCACCAGCTGTTTGATTGTGACGTGCGTCGCAGTTTTAGTTTGAGGCGTTGAACTCGCCAGGAAAATCACTCATGCTAATTGATGGCATATATATATATATATATATATATATATATATATATATATATATATATATATATATATATATATATATATATATATATATATATATATATGGCGAGGCCAGTGTAAATTAGCATCCAGGTTTATTCGTCGCCATGGAGACCAGGATTAGTGATTTAGAAGTAGCTAAAACACTGTGGACGGACGTTAGCCGCTAGCCAGCGGACCGGGGGGATGGGGGGGGAATGGATGGGTGGTGGGGGGTAGTAAAAAAAATAAAATATATATATATATATATATTTTTTGTCATAAAGAAATACAATCATGTGTGCTTACGGACTGTATCCCTGCAGACTGTATTGATTTATATTGATATATAATGTATATATTGTGTTTTTTATGTTGATTTAAAAAAAATTAAAAAAATAAAAATAAAAATAAAAAAAAATTTTGTGCGGCCGCGGCCCGGTACCAATCGGTCCACGGACCGGTACCGGGCCGCGTCCCGGTGGTTGGGGACCACTGTCTTAAAGCACCTCTTCCTGAGGGTGTTTCAGTGTTATAACTTCACCTTTATCTTTAACTTTTTACACCAAAATGCGTCCGTTCTCCCTTTTCTGTCTACACACTGTGTCTGCTTGTAAGTACTCTGTGTGTGTGCGCTGCCCAACATGCTCCTCTGCCGGTAAAACCAGCAATGTCACCACGTGACCTCGACGCGCCGTCATGCCTGTAAATAAAAAGTATAGTACCTTTTTTGATGCATTAGTACGGCGATACTATACTAGTACCGGTACAACCCTAGTACACACACACACACACACACACGCACACACACACACACACACACACACACATATGACGTCAAAAGTAGTTAGCATAGCAACACCTCACCTCCCAGGTGAGCAGGAACATCTCTCATGGAGCCAAATGGAGCACATAATGGAATGTTCCATCTTTACATGTATCACAATGAGGACCCCCTCCCCCCTCCTACACCCCCAGAGCTCCTCCTGGCTGTAATGTGATTTCTTCTCTCCATGCAAATGGGAGGGGTGGCAGGTGGGGGTCTCTTGCTGCTCCACCTGCGGCGCATCGGAGCGCTCCAACTGTAATTGGCCGCCGCCAGAGAGAGACCCTCCATTCATCACCACCCCCCCCCCCCCCGCCCCCCCCACCCCACCCCAACCCCGCATCCGTCCTTCTGTCCCTTCGTTCGCCCAAACTCGGACCAATCTCTCCGGCACTTTCCAATTTCTCCCCCCCCTGTCCCCCCCCCCGCTGATCCTTTTCCTCATTAAAGTGGGAGCCGGGCAGAGGCGGTCACTGCCTCTCATTTATTTTCATTTGAAAGCGGTGCAGCTCCACTGATCCTCTGGGGAGGGGTGGGGTGTGGGGGGGGGGGGGGGGGGGGGGCACCGGAGAGCGAGCATTCTGATAACAACACACACACACACACACATAAAGGAGGTCGTGTAGTACCCCCGCCGGCAAAAAGATGCACCTTCACGCCTATTACAATTTATTTCATGCACCTGCAGATGCCCCTCACCCCTCGTACCGAACACCCCCCCTCCCAGTCCCCGCGATTGTTAATGGTATGATTGCATGTATCGATCCGTGCAGACCCCCCACTTCCTGTAGGTGTGTGTCCGTGCATGGTATTAGTGACCGCCTGACACCGCTTGATTGAAAAGGTGCAGGGCAGATGAAATCGTTGTGGCGAAGACGCGCTTCTTTCAATGGCCGCTTTAGCGGGCCTCGGAGCGGGGGTGAGGCTGGAGGGACGGGACGAGGGTCGATTTAACACCGAGCACGGCGGACACGTCTGGGGGGAATGCGAGGGCGGGGCGGCGGCTTTAAACCAACAGGCGTATCAGCAGAAGAGTGAAAGGCTAATATTCCCCGCCCCATTAGATAGGAACACTGTGGGGCCGCGCGGGGGCGGGGCGGAGGCGGGCTGGGGGAAGTGATCCCTGTTCAAGCACCAAAACCCCAATTTCCATATTTTGGCTGCGCAGCGGGCCGTGAACTCGCCACTTAATGGTCCTCACGGGCACGCCGCTAAAGACTCAACCATTGGAACCACCAAGACCCAAAACAAGACTGAGACCACGACCAGGACTCTAAAGAGCAAGGCTCTATGGCAGTGCTATTCAACTGGCGGCCCCCAGGGGGGCCAAATAAGTCACGGGATGGACACGGTACCGGCCCCAGGCTTCAGTTTAAAACTTGGCCGACAAACATTTTTGCAGCAAACGACAAAGTGCTCCCGTCGAGTGGAGGAACTCAGAACACAGTAGGTTAAGTTAAAGTTAAAGTAGCAATGATTGTCACACACACACACTCTGCATTTGACCCATCACCCTCCGGGAGGTGAGGGGAGCAGTGAGCAGCAGCGGTGGCCGCGCCCGGGAATCATTTTTGGTGATTTAACCCCCAATTCCAAGCCTTGATGCTGAGTGCCAAGCAGGGAGGTAATGACTCCCATTTTTATAGTCTTTGGGGTTTGAACTCACAACCTACCCATCTCAGGGCGGACATTCTAACCACTAGGCCACTTAAATGTGTGTTGCACCTCTTTCTTCCATGTGGAGAGCAGTTTGGATTTGTGCTGACATGGTAAACAACTCACATGAATGTTTCATCCACACGCATACATTTGTCCAAATGTGGCCAAGTAGGCGCGTCGTGGGTTTCCTGGACGTTTTGAAAGGATTTTCAAGGTGAAAGTTGATTTTCAAGACAAAAATAATTTACAAGGTAAAAGTTATTTTCAAGACAAAAAAATATTTTCAAGGTAAAAGTTAATTTTCAAGACAAAAAATTGATTTTCAACACAAAAAATTATTTTCAAGGTAAAACTTAATTTTGAAGACAAAAAATTGATTTTGAAGACAAAAAATTGATTTTGAAGACAAAAAATGATTTTCAAGGTAAAAGTTGATTTTCAAGACAAAAAATATTTACAAGAAAAAAATTATTTAAAAAAAAAAAAATTTTCAAGACAAAAAATTATTTTTAACACAAATAATTGATTTTGAAGTCAAAAAATTGATTTTGAAGACAAATAATGATTTTCAAGGTAAAAGTTGATTTTCAAGACAAAAAATCGATTTTCAAGACAAAAAATTGATTTTCAAGACAAAAAATTATTTTCAAGACAAACAATTGATTTTCAAGACAAACAATTATTTTTTGAAGACAAAAAATTATTTTCAAGTTAAAAGTTGATTTTCAAGACAAAAAATAGATTTTCAAGACAAACAATTGATTTTCAAGACAAAAAATTATTTTCAAGGTAAAAGTTGATTTTCAAGACAAAAAATTATTTTCAAGACAAAAGTTGATTTTCAAGACAACAAATGATTTTCAAGGTAAAGTAATTTTCAAGACAAAAAATTTATTTTCAAGACAAAAAATTATTTCAAAGGTAAAAGTTAATTTTCAAGACAAAAAATTTATTTTCAAGGCAAAATAATGATTTTCAAGGTAAAAGTTGATTTTCAAGACAAACAATTGATTTTCAAGACAAACAATTGATTTTCAAGGTAAAAGTTGATTTTCAAGACAAAAATTTGATTTTGAAGACAAAAAATTGATTTTGAAGACAAAAAATGATTTTCAAGGTAAAAGTTGATTTTCAAGACAAAAATTATTTACAAAGTAAAAGTAGATTTTCAAGACAAAAAATAATTTTCAAGAAAAAAAATATTTTCAAAAAAAAAATATCTTCAAGACAAAAAATTATTTTTAACACAAATAATTGATTTTGAAGACAAAAAATTGATTTTGAAGACAAATAATGATTTTCAATGTAAAAGTTGATTTTCAAGACAAAAAATTGATTTTCTAGGTAAAAGTTGATTTTTAAGACAAAAAATCGATTTTCAAGACAAAAAATTGATTTTCAAGACAAAAAATTATTTTCAAGACAAACAATTGATTTTCAAGACAAACAATTATTTTTTGAAGACAAAAAATTATTTTCAAGGTAAAAGTTGATTTTCAAGACAAAAAATAGATTTTCAAGACAAACAATTGATTTTCAAGTTAAAAGTTGATTTTCAAGACAAACAATTGATTTTCAAGACAAAAAATGATTTTCAAGACAAAAGTTGATTTTCAAGACAACAAATGATTTTCAAGGTAAAGTAATTTTCAAGACAAAAAAATTATTTTCAAGACAAAAAATTATTTCAAAGGTAAAAGTTAATTTTCAAGACAAAAAAATTATTTTCAAGGCAAAATAATGATTTTCAAGGTAAAAGTTGATTTTCAAGACAAACAATTGATTTTCAAGACAAACAATTGATTTTCAAGGTAAAAGTTGATTTTCAAGACAAAAATTTGATTTTCAAGACAAAAAAAATATTTTCAAGACAAAAAATGATTTTCAAGACAAAAGTTGATTTTCAAGACAAAAAATGATTTTCAAGGTAAAAGTTATTTTCAAGACAAAAAAATGTATTTTCAAAACAAAAAATTATTTTAAAGGTAAAAGTTAATTTTCAAGACAAAAAAATTATTTTCAAGGCAAAATAATGATTTACAAGGTAAAAGTTGATTTTCAAGACAAAAAATTATTTTCAAGACAGAAAATGATTTTCAAAACAAAAGATTGATTTTAAAGACAAAAATTATTTTCAAGGTAAAAGTTGATTTTCAAGACAAAAAAAATATTTTCAAGACAAAAAATGATTTTCAAGGTAAAAGTTGATTTTCAAGGTAAAAGTTGATTTTCAAGACAAAAAAATTATTTTCAAGACAAAAAATTGATTTTGACTCGGCCGGGGTTTGAACTCACAACCTACCCATCTCAGGGTGGACACTCTAACCACTAGGTCACTGACTAGGTAGGGTTGTTCGGTAGACCGGTACTATACTCTGTTTGAAAAGTACCGGTTCCCCATTTATTTATTTTTTTAACGGGCATGACGGCGCGACATTGCTGGTTTCACCAGCAGAGGAGCATGTTCGGCAGCGCGCACACACAGAGTACTTACAAGCAGACACAGTGTGTAGACAGAAAAGGGAGAATAGACGCATTTTGGTGTAAAAAGTCAAGATAAAGGTGAAGTTATAACACCCTCAGGAAGAGCTGCTTTAAGACATGGCTAGCTAACTAGCGTCTAACATCCATCCACAGTGTTTGAGCTACTTCTAAATCACTAATCCTTGTCTCCATGGCGACAAATAAAGTATGTTTCTTAAGCGTATCATTATCACATATAGTTACATATAGTTACTTAATATGATTAACACCAAGAGTAAGATGACTAATTCAGCGTTGATATTTGAGGGGCCCCTCTGTAGTGGAAGAGTTGGGCCCCGAAGACAAAAAGGTTAAGAGCCTGGTTCTCCGAAACACACAAAATAGGACTAATAATATTGGAGCTTTCTGAAACATTTGAGTTCAAAATCAGAGGCCCAAACCAAGACGAGGTCCAGGTGAGGATAGGATCCAAGGACCAGGAAAGAGCCAAGAAAACGTCCAAAACATGACCCAAACACCATCAGACAATGAATTCTAGGTTAAGCATGACCAATTCCAAGATAAGACCACCACCGGATCAAGACCTTTTCTAACATTGGGTTCTAAAACTCAAACTGGCTAAACTTGGCTCCGATCCTCCACTTAAAGCACACCTGGGTAAAATAGGGCCCGCGGGCCACATTAATATCAATCCATGAACTATAGAAAGTATTTCAATGGTCGAAATCTGCACTTTTGGGTGTTATAGGAGTTATTACAGTAATCTAGGTCACAGCAGCTCAGAGTGGGCGGGGCTTGTTTACAGAGCAGCCAGCCCCAAACACCTGTGTCAGGAACACATGCGGAAGCACATTTGTACAACATATGTCTGCATACAAGTGCTAATATATCATATTGTAGGTGTTTATTACTCTTTGCATTCATATTTTGCTGTTTGTTACATTGTTGTCGTGTTTTGCTTGATTGTAAAAGATACACAACTATGGAGGAGCTGCTCTGAGAAGTAAAATATGTTGTTAATATTCAGTCTTTTATTGTTCATAGATAACCTTGTAAATCTCACTTTCTTTATTTTCATGTACATTTTGGGTGTCCCATTCAGTAAAAAAAACTGTTAAATTTCATTCTGTTTCTTTGAGGTGGTCTGTCATCACTTTTTTACAACTCTGTGGGACATTGTGACTTTTGGTGTTAGGGACCCAAACGCACATACTGTACAGCTAGGGGTGTAACGGTACACAAACATTTCGGTTGGGTACGTACCTCGGTTTGGAGGTCACGGTTCGGTTCATTTTCGGTACAGTAAGAAAACAACAAAATATACATTTTTTGGTTATTTATTGACCAAATTTGTAAACAATGGCTTTATCCTTTTAACATTGGGAACACTATAATAATTCTGCCCACGTTAATCAACATTAAACTGCCTCAAGTTGTTGCTCAGATTAAATACAATGACAAAACTTTTCTTCTACATATAAAAAGTGCAACATTAAATAAACAGTTTCAAGTCAACTCATCATGCTTAATTTATGACAGCATTTGGGAAGCCTGTAGTTGATTTTTATTATGTAAATGTTATATTTTTATCAACATGTGATAGCAGGGACCCTGCCATTCAAAACTAGGCTGCTGCATTACTAATGATTCATGTAACTATAGCTGGAAAAATAGTACAATAGCAATAGGAGAGACTATTCATCCCTGAACACCTTGGAGATCATGTAGGCTTAATGATGCACTTACATTATTATATCAACTATCAGAGACAGAAACTCTTCATTTAAAGGCCTACTGAAAGCCACTACTACCGACCACGCAGTCTGATAGTTTATATATCAATGATGAAATCTTAACATTGCAACACATGCCAATACGGCCGGGTTAACTTATAAAGTGCAATTTTAAATTTCCCGCTAAACTTCCGGTTGAAAACGTCTACGTATTATGACGTTTGCGTGTGACGTCAATCGTTGAACCGGAAGTATTCGGACACCATTGTATCCAATACAAAAAGCTCTGTTTTCATCTCAAAATTCCACAGTATTCTGGACATCTGTGTTGGTGAATCTTTTGCAATTTGTTTAATGAACAATGGAGACTGCATAGAAGAAAGTTGTAGGTGGGATCGGTGTATTAGCGGCTGGCTGCAGCAACACAACCAGGAGGACTTTGACTTGGATAGCAGACGCGCTATCCGACGCTAGCCGCCGACCGCACGGATGATCGGGTGAAGTCCTTCGTCGCGCCGTCGATCGCTGGAACGCAGGTGAGCACGGGTGTTGATGAGCAGATGAGGGCTGGCTGGCGTAGGTGGATAGCTAATGTTTTTAGCATAGCTCTGTGAGGTCCCGTTGCTAATTTAGCTTCAATGGCGTTGTTAGCAACAGCATTGTTAAGCTTCGCCAGGCTGGAGAGCATTAACCGTGTAGTTACATGTCCATGGTTTAATAGTATTGTTGATTTTCTGTCTATCCTTCCAGTCAGGGGTTTATTCCTTTTGTTTTTATCTGCAGTTAAGCCCGATGCTATCACGTTAGCTCCGTAGCTAAAGAGCTTCGCCGATGTATTGTCGTGGAGATAAAAGTCACTGCGAATGTCCATTTCGCGTTCTCGACTCTCATTTTCAAGAGGGTATAGTATCCGAGATTGTTTAAAATACAAATCCGTGATCCACAATAGAAAAAGGAGAGAGTGTGGAATCCAATGAGCCAGCTTGTACCTAAGTTACGGTCAGAGCGAAAAAAGATGCATCCTGCACTGCACTCTAGTCCTTCACTCTCACGTTCCTCATCCATAAATCTTTCATCCTGGCTCAAATTAATGGGGTAATCGTCGCTTTCTCGGTCCGAATCGCTCTCGCTGCTGGTGTAAACAATGGGGAAATGTGAGGAGCCTTTCAACCTGTGACGTCACGCTACTTCCGGTACAGGCAAGGCTTTTTTTATCAGCGACCAAAAGTTGCAAACTTTATCGTCGATGTTCTCTACTAAATCCTTTCAGCAAAAATATGGCAATATCGCGAAATGATCAAGTATGACACATAGAATGGATCTGCTATCCCCGTTTAAATAAAAAAAAATCATTTCAGTAGGCCTTTAATATAAAGTCCTTTTTTTGCTGCTTCAACACAGCTCAATCAGCACAGAAAAAGGTAAAGTGAAATAACAGACAGCCAGGGCTTTGCTGTCCATAACACACACACACGCACGCACACACACACACACACACACACACACACACACACACACACACACACACACACACACACACACACACACACACACACACACACACACACACACACACACACACACACACACACACACACACACACACACCGCAAAATGAGCTAACGTTACGCTAAAAGCGAATTAGCCTTCACCTCAAGCCAGGATTGCGAGCGAGCTGAGCTGCCGTTTGTTTCTAGAAGGTCAACGGGCTCATAGTGATGTTACTAGTAGTTGACTGGGAGGTGTTTATTATCATTTGGGGAGATTCCGCCGCCTTATGATTACCTGCTAAACTTCTATCTGCTAACCCCACCGCAGAAGCACTGACTACATGCGCTCTGAATACGCACTGCTGATTGGCTGTTACCACTCTGTGTGTAACCAATCAGATGGTTGTGTGGGTGTGACAATGCTGGGTGTTGTGTAGAGGACTGACAGAGACAGGCAGAAGAAGCGGAGCAGCTTGTTAAGACTTTAGCTTAGGCGGCTACTTAATATGTTCGTGTGGAAACTCGTTCGGTACACCTCCGAACCGAACCGAAACCCCCGTATCGAATCGGTTCAATACAAATACACGTACCGTTACACCCCTATGTACAGCAGGTTTTTATAGTATATATCATTTATACACATTGGCCCCCCCCAGACACATTCTTTCTCTCAATGTGGCCCCCCGAGTCCAAATATTTGCCCAGCTCTGGCTCACAGTCTTGCAAATGACAAATGAAGTCGTCGACTTCGACATGTTTTTATTTGTCACCTTCTGGCGGCCGTGCAGTCAATTACTGGCAGCGATACAATGTCGATACAATTTGCTTAACGACCCCCAGCACGGCGCTTCTTCATGCTCGCCCGCTTATCTTCATCCTGGTCCACGGGACGCAGCAGCAGGGGGTCTGTCGCTGGATGTGGCAAAGAAGGCGGGATGGAAATGAGAGACAGCCGCTGAGTTGTGTTATTTTGATGTTTATTTGTCTTTATTCCTGATGATGTTTTTTGTGTCTTGTGAAATCCATGTTTTACTTTGAAATGTAACTCTCCTCTCGTTTCAGGTCACTTGCCCTTCATCAGTCTGACGTCACCCCTGATTGTTTCCACCTGTTCCCCATTACCCCCCATGTGTCTTGTAAGTCCAAACCTCCCTTTGTTCTGGGCCGGGATGTCTCGTGCATCTCCAGCCTCATACCCAAGCCTTGTCGTGTCTTCTTATCCAGATCCTGAATTTCCAAGTTGGTATTTTGAGTTTTCCTTTCTCCTCTTAAGCAGAGTGAATTTTTGTTTGTTAAGTTTTCAAGTCTTCTCAGCCTTCCCGGGAAGGTCTATTCAGGTGTACTGGAGAGGAGGCTACGCCGGCTAGTCGAACCTCGGATTCCGGAGGAACAGTGTGGTTTTCGTCCTGGTCGTGGAACTGTGGACCAGCTCTACACTCTCGGCAGGGTCCTTGGGGGTGCATGGGAGTTTGCCCAACCAGTCTACATGTGCTTTGTGGACTTGGAGAAGGCATTCGACCGTGTCCCTCGGGAAGTCTTGTGGGGAGTGCTCAGAGAGTATGGGGTATCGGACTGTCTGATTGTGGCGGTCCGCTCCCTGTATGATCAGTGCCAGAGCTTGGTCCGCATTGCCGGCAGTAAGTCGGACATGTTTCCAGTGAGGGTTGGACTCCGCCAAGTCTGCTCTTTGTCACCCATTCTGTTCATAACTTTTATGGACAGAATTTCTAGGCGCAGTCAGGGCGTTGAGGGGATCCGGTTTGGTGGCTGCAGGATTAGGTCTCTGCTTTTTGCAGATGATGTGGTCCTGATGGCTTCATCTGGCCAGGATCTTCAGCTCTCACTGGATCGGTTCGCAGCAGAGTGTGAAGCGACTGGGAAAGGGTGGAGTGCCATCTCCGGGTTGGGGAGGAGACCCTGCCCCAAGTGGAGGAGTTCAAGTACCTCGGAGTCTTGTCCACGAGTGAGGGAAGAGTGGATGGTGAGATCGACAGGCGGATCGGTGCGGCGTCTTCAGTAATGCGGGCGCTGTATCGATCCGTTGGAGCTGAGTCGGAAGGCAAAGCTCTCAATTTACCGGTTGATCTATGTTCCCACCCTCACCTATGGTCATGAGCTTTGGGTTATGACCGAAAGGACAAGATCACGGGTACAGGCGGCCCAAATGAGTTTCCTCCGCCGGGTGGTGTGTCTCTCCCTTAGAGATAGGGTGAGAAGCTCTGTCATCCGGGCGGAGCTCAAAGTAAAGCCGCTGCTCCTCCACATGGAGAGGAGCCATATGAGGTGGTTCGGGCATCTGGCCAGGATGCCACCCAAATGCCTCCCTAGGGAGGTGTTTAGGGCACGTCCGACCGGTAGGAGGCCACGGGGAAGACCCAGGACACGTTGGGAAGACTATGTCTTCCGGCTGGCCTGGGAACGCCTCGGGATCCCCCGGGAGGAGCTGGACGAAGTGGCTGGGGAGAGGGAAGTCTGGGTTTCCCTGCTTAGGCTGCTTCCCCCGCGACCCGACCTCAGATAAGCGGAAGAAGATGGATGGATGGAAGTTTTCAAGTCGCAGTGGTGAGTTGAGTTTACTTTTAGCGTTTCTTCCTTTTCTAATTTTTGAGTGACCTTTTGTTAATTATTTCTCTAGATACAAATCAGTGTAGAAGCTCTATAGCTCCTTGTTTTCACCTCCTTTTTGGAGCCTCTTTTGTTGTTTAAATTTTATAGTCATATTCCTCACGAGTGTAGTTAGAGATAGATCATTTTGTTTCCTCCTTTTTGGAGGGATATTCGGGTTTGTTCACATTTTGTGAAACCTTTTTCGACCAAGCCGTTGTTGTATTGCCCTGACTCAATAGGTGAAAAGTGGACTTTTCAAAATTAAAGCCTGCCGGATTAATCCCCACCTCTGCATCCGAGTCCTATTTCTGACCCAGGCCTGACAATTCCGCCACCATAGTAAACCGGAGCAGACAAATGCTCCTGTACTTGGTATCGTTACAGTGGATGTCAGGTGTAGATCCACCCATGGCGTTTGTTTACGAGCTATTGTATCCTCCTACGGTGTGTAGTGAAGCATGTTTAGCTATTCCTCGACCACCAGTGATAATAATACTTGGAAGACACATACTTTATTTGTCGCAATGGAGGCAAGGATTAGTGATTTATAAGTAGCTAAAACACTGTGGATGGATGTTAGCCGCCAGCTAGCTAGTCATGTCTTAAATCAGCTCTTCCTGAGGGTGTTTCAGTGTTATAACTTCACCTTTATCTTGACTTTTTACACCAAAATGCGTCCATTCTCACTTTTCTGTCTACACACTGTGTCTGCTTGTAAGTACTCTGTGTGTGTGCGCTGCCCAACATGCTCCTCTGCTGGTAAAAGCAGTGATGACGCACCGTCATGCGATACACTGCAAAAATTGAAATCTAAGTAAGATGAAATATCTCAAATAAGGCTGATATTTGCTTATTTTCTGTCTGATAAGATCATTCTTCTCACGAAGCAGATTTTATGTTAGAGTGTTTTACTTGTTTTAAGTGTTTTGGTCCTAAATGATGTAAGTAAGATATTACAGCTTGTTGCTGAGATTCTATGACCTATATTGAGTAAAACATGCTTGAAACTACGCAAAGCTGTGTCATCAACACTCACAGGTATAAAACTGATTTTTCAAAGTAAAAATTTCTTACGTCAAGCATGAAATAAAAAAATCATTTAATATTTAAACATTTCACATGTGACATTACAAACAATTTTGAACAGAAATAGTTCATGCACATTCAGATAAATTCTTCAAAATTACAATAAAAAAAAAAAATAAATAAATAAAATAAAAAAAATATATATATACATACATATATATATATATATATATATATATATATATATATATATATATATATATATATATATATATATATATATTCCTTGCGCACTAATGACTGAAAGAGTACGCACTTGGCGCGATGATGTCATGTTATCGATGGAAAAATGCATTTTTAGACAATACGATTTGCCTGAGCGGCTAGTAGACCCCGAGAGTAACAAGCGGTCGCCTTGTTGTCTTTCCATCAAGAACAATAAATTAGTTTTTAGTATAAGTTTGCCGGTTTCAAGAAATGTAATGCCGAGCGCATATCATTATGTCAAGATAATGGCACTAGCATTTACTTCATTTAAGAAAATTTTTCAACATATTGAGCAAAAAAGGTCTCATATTTGTTTTTTCTATCAGGAAAAGTGCACTTGTTATTAGTGAGAATATACTTATTTTAAGGTCAGTGTTTCCCACACATTCATTTATTTGTGGTGGCCCGCCACGAAAGAATTACGTCCGCCACAAATTAAAAAAATTAAAATTGTTTTTTTTTTTTAGTCCTGTCCAGCTTCTCAGGCAAATCATATAGTTGATGTAGATGCCCATATAGGCTGTTCAGATTTACTTTACAAAAGAGAAGTGTAGGATACTTCCCTTGTTGCCTTATTTGTATTTGACCACTACTGTTTTCTGTTTATTTGTTACTGACTGTGGCAGGACACCTCTGCCTCTGTTTCACTTTATGTTGCTGGTAAATAATATGGTTGTAGTAGTAGGCTAAAGTTAAATGATTTAGTATGCACTAATTAAAGGGGCAGAGCTTTAAGAGACATTTTAGCTTTTATATTTTATAAGATATATTTTTTGTAAGAACCACAATTAATACATATATTTCAGTGAATAACTTATTGTTCAAATCTGTATATAAATATGTACATAAAGTGTTGTAATTATATTGTAAAATGGATGGATGGACGTTTAAAACAAAACTGTTATTATTAATTAGTAAGTATACATTTTTTGAGCCTTTTTAGAGAAAATCATATTATTGTAGTAAATTATGCAAATTACTCGATGATGCCATGGTGACCACGCCCATAGCCACGCCCCCACCGCCACAGGTATCTTGGCAGTTTATGGGAAACACTGAAGGTATTTTGGGGTTCATTGAGGTTAGCTCATTTTACTTGTTTTGGAAAGTCTTGACGAGCCAAATTTTCTTGTTCTATTGGCAGATAATTTTGCTTAGTTCAAGTAAAATACCCCTCATTTTTGTATTTCTTTTTCTTGTTTTTGCAGTGTTTTTGAGTGGAAACAATATGGTATATATCGTCCATGCTGCACAACCAACCAACTAAGCCTTTGTTATACCAGGGTCCCCCAAAGATTGTCTCATTCCACTAACGGTGAAGACAGGTAAACAGGACAGTCGTTCACCACAACAACAACAACAACAAGCTATTGTGATTATAAATAGGACAAAATGACAAATTGGAAAACGTCACACCTAAAATATTGAAATTTGCATGGAAGTAAACATTCTGCATGCCACACACCAGACGTCCAGTCGCCTCCTTGTAAGTACTCTGTGTGCGCGCGCTGCCGAACATGCTCCTCTGCTCGTAAAACCAGCAATGTCATGCCCGTTAAATTGAAAAAATATATATTTTTAAGGACGCCCCCCTCCCTTTATTCGTCTTTACTCTGCCATCATCCCAAACCGGAGCAGACGAATGCAAAGTGGTGAAGTAGAATAAATAACAAAAGAGGCAAATTCAGCCTCAGTGGGTTGGCACGGAAAATGTCAAATCCCGCTCCGCTCGGTTGGACGCCTCCGTCCTCAAAGTCTAAGTCGCTCGGCTTTTATGTCCCTCCCCTGTTAAAACAAAAGGGTTTGGAGGCTTTTGGCGGATTTCTGGAGCCAAATAAAAAAGTCAAAAATGGTGAACACGGTAAACACGAAACTCTGCATGCAAGGAGAAATGGCGGCAAAGAAGCCTGAATGGCCGCAAGCGTTGCACTTTACGCCGCCATTAGCGAGCGTGCCGGCGTGCGGCGAGCGAGACGGCAAAACAAAATCCCATTTTTATTCACTGAAGGGTTGAAGAGGCAGCGAATCAGTGACACCCAGGAAAAGAATACAAACCATCCATATTCATACACGTGTGGGCGGAATAAAACACAAATGCAAATGAGCTAAAGGGCAAACTGTGAGGGCGGATGCAAATAAATATATATATACTTTTTTTTAAAGTACAACGGTGCCGCTGAGTTTGAGGCGGCGAGGAGCCGGGAAGATCACAGAAGAAGAAGAAGAAGAAGAAGTGTCCACTCCACTGTGGAGGGAACTTACATGGAGGCACTTTTAGCTCGCAGCCATTCAAGAAGTCTGAATTAATGATTAATGACTATTGTATGCATCATGATGATGTTTGTGGGCCTGCTGGAGTCCTGCAGAACTTTGCAAATCAACGATACATGATGATGATGTTTGTGGGCCCGCTGGAGTCCAGCAGAATTGTGCAAATCAACGATACATGATGATGATGTTTGTGGGCCCGCTGGAGTCCAGCAGAATTTTGCAAATCAACGATACATTACGATGATGTTCGTGGGCCTGCTGAAGTCTAGCAAATCAAAAACACATGATGATGATGTTTGTGGGCCTGGTGAAGTCTAGCAAATCAACAATACATGATGATGGTGTTTGTGGGCCCGCTGTAGTCCAGCAGAACTTTGCAAATGAGCAATACATGATGAGGATGTTTGTGGGCCTGCTGAAGTCTAGCGGAAATTTTGCAAATCAACAATACATGATGAAGATGTTTGTGGGCCCGCTGGAGTCCAGCGGAACTTTGCAAGTCAACAATATATGATGATGATGTTTGTGTGCCTGCTAGAGTGCAGCAGAACTTTGCAAATCAACAATACATGATGATGATGTTTGTGGGCCTGCTGGAGTCCAGCAGAATTTTGCAAATCAACAATACATGATGATGATGTTTGTGGGTCTGCTGGAGTCCAGCAGAACTTTGCAAATCAACAATACATGATGATGATGTTTGTGGGCCTGCTGGAGTCCAGCAGAATTTTGAAAATCAACAATACATGATGATGATGTTTGTGGGCCTGCTGGAGTCCAGCAGAATTTTGAAAATCAACAATACATGATGATGATGTTTGTGGGCCCGCTGGAGTCCAGCAGAATTTTGAAAATCAACAATACATGATGAGGATGTTTGTGGGCCCGCTGGAGTCCAGCAAAACTTTGCAAGTCAACAATACACGATGATGATGTTTGTGGGCCTGCTGGAATCCAGCAGAACGTTGCAAGTCTACAATACATGATGATGATGTTTGTGGGCCCGCTGGAGTCTAGCGGAAATTTGCAAATCAACAATACATTATGATGATGTTTGTGGGCCCGCTGGAGTCCAGCAGAACTTTGCAAGTCAACAATACATGATGATGAGGATGTTTGTGGGCCTGCTGGAGTCCAGCAGAACTTTGCAAATCAACAATACATGATGAGGATGTTTGTGGGCCCGCTGGAGTCCAGCAGAATTTTGCAAGTCAACAATACATGATGAGGATGTTTGTGGGCCTGATGAAGTCTAGCGGAAATTTGCAAATCAACAATAGATTATGATGATGTTTGTGGGCCCGCTGGAGTCCAGCAGAACTTTGCAAATGACCAATACATGATGAGGATGTTTGTGGGCCTGCTGAAGTCTAGCGGATATTTGCAAATCAACAATACATGATGATGATGTTTGTGGGCCCGCTGTAGTCCAGCAGAACTTTGCAAGTCAACAATACATGATGATGATGTTTGTGGGCCTGCTGAAGTCCAGCAGAACGTTGCAAGTCAACAATACATGATGATGAGGATGTTTGTGGGCCCGCTGGAGTCCAGCAGAACTTTGCAAATCAACAATACATGATGATGATGTTTGTGGGCCAGCTGGAGTGTAGCAGAACTTTGCAAATCAGCGATACATTATGATGATGTTTGTGGGCCTGCTGAAGTCTAGCAAATCAACAATACATGATGATGATGTTTGTGGGCCCGCTGGAGTCCAGCAGAATTTTGCAAATCGACGATACATTATGACGATATTTGTGGGCCTGCTGAAGTCTAGCAAATCAAAGATACATTATGATGATGTTTGTGGGCCTGCTGAAGTCTAGCAAATCAACAATACATGATGATGATGTTTGTGGGCCTGCTGAAGTCTAGCAAATTAACAATACATTATGATGATGTTTGTGGGCCTGCTGGAGTCCAGCAGAACTTTGCAAATGAACAATACATGATGAGCATGTTTGTGGGCCTGCTGATGTCTAGCGGAAATTTGCAAATCAACAATACATGATGATGATGTTTGTGGGTCCGCTGTAGTCCAGCAGAACTTTGCAAATGAGCAATACATGATGAGGATGTTTGTGGGCCTGCTGAAGTCTAGCGGAAATGTGCAAATCAACAATACATGATGAGGATGTCTGTGGGCCCGCTGGAGTCCAGCAGAACTTTGCAAGTCAAGCAGCAAGCAGACTACAATGGACTGTACATGTTACACAAATGAACCCAGCTAGCAGACTACAATGGACTGTACATGTTACACAGATGAACCCAGCTAGCAGACTACAATGGACTGTACATGTTACACAGATGAACCCAGCAAGCAGACTACAATGGACTGTACATGTTACACAGATGAACCCAGCAAGCAGACTACAATGGACTGTACATGTTACACAGATGAACCCAGCAAGCAGACTACAATGGACTGTACATGTTACACAAATGAACCCAGCAAGCAGACTACAATGGACTGTACATGTTACACAGACTACAATCCCAAGTCCCAAATGGATATTTGGATGCTGACCAGACGTGTTCCACAAAAGAAGAAGCAATTTAAATCACATGTAAATCTAATCAGCTCTTGTTTGGTTAATTAGCAGAAAAATCCCCGCTTCAACAAGCTGGGTCCACTTGAAGAAGCTCCTGCCAGATCCCACTCCACACACCTGGCAGGTCACAGCCCCGCCCACTCCCACTCCCACTCCCACCAGTATCTGCTGATTAAAAATGCATGGCAGTGTTTATTATGATTTATTTATGCACGTTAGGAGGCGAGAGAAGGGCTTCATTAGTGCACATTGTGGGCTTCTTCATTAGACGCTTTGGGCCAAAGTCGTCCATCTCCACAACACCTGGGTCTCCCTGGAAAGAGGCTCCGCCCCCTGGCACAACTTCATTGGTCCATTAGTTTCCATTTGGGATGGAATATAAAGTTGGTAGCATGTGTATATATATATATATATATATATATATATATATATATATATATATATATATATATATATATATATATATATATATATATATATATATATATATATATATATATATAGTGTGTAGGTCCTATACATGCTAGGGTTGTCACCATACAAATATTTTGGTACCGGTACTGGTACCAAAATGTATTTTGATAGTTTTCCATACTTTTCTAAATAAAGAGGACTACAAAAAATGGCCTTATTCACTAAAAATGTTTTTTAATTGAACAGCAAATGTTAGTGTAGATGAAACATATGTTTATTATTGTCATTTAGTCCTTAAATAAAATAGTGAACATACTAGACAACTTGTCTTTTAGTAGTAAGTAAACAAACAAAAACTAGATGTTGACTAGATGTTGACTAGATGTAGACTTGATGTTGACTAGATGTAGACTTGATGTTGACTAGATGTTGACTAGATGTAGACTTGATGTTGACTAGATGTAGACTTGATGTTGACTAGATGTTGACTAGATGTAGACTAGATGTAGACTTGATGTTGACTAGATGTTGACTAGATGTACACTTGATGTTGACTAGCTGTAGACTTGATGATGACTAGATGTTGACTAGATGTTGACTAGATGTAGACTAGATGTAGACTTGATGTTGACTAGATGTTGACTAGATGTAGACTTGATGTTGACTAGCTGTAGACTTGATGTTGACTAGATGTTGACTAGATGTTGACTAGATGTAGACTAGATGTAGACTTGATGTTGACTAGATGTAGACTAGATGTAGACTTGATGTTGACTAGATGTTGACTAGATGTAGACTTGATGTTGACTTGATGTTGACTAGATGTTGACTAGATGTTGACTAGATGTAGACTAGATGTAGACTTGATGTTGACTAGATGTTGACTAGATGTAGACTTGATGTTGACTAGATGTAGACTTGATGTTGACTAGATGTTGACTAGATGTAGACTAGATGTAGACTTGATGTTGGCTAGATGTTGACTAGATGTAGACTTGATGTTGACTAGCTGTAGACTAGATGTAGACTTCATGTTGACTAGATGTTGACTAGATGTAGCCTTGATGTTGACTAGATGTTGACTAGATGTAGACTTGATGTTGACTAGATGTTGACTAGATGTTGACTAGATGTAGACTTGATGTTGACTAGATGTAGACTTGATGTTGACTAGATGTTGACTAGATGTAGACTAGATGTAGACTTGATGTTGACTAGATGTAGACTTGATGTTGACTAGATGTAGACTAGATGTTGACTAGATGTAGCCTTGATGTTGACTAGATGTTGACTAGATGTAGACTTGATGTTGACTAGATGTTGACTAGATGTTGACTAGATGTAGACTTGATGTTGACTAGATGTTGACTAGATGTAGACTTGATGTTGACTAGATGTAGACTTGATGTTGACTAGATGTTGACTAGATGTTGACTAGATGTAGACTTGATGTTGACTAGATGTTGACTAGATGTAGACTAGATGTAGACTAGATGTTGACTAGATGTTGACTAGATGTTGACTAGATGTAGACTTGATGTTGACTAGATGTTGACTAGATGTAGACTAGATGTAGACTTGATGTTGACTAGATGTAGACTAGATGTAGACTTGATGTTGACTAGATGTTGACTAGATGTTGACTAGATGTAGACTTGATGTTGACTAGATGTAGACTTGATGTTGACTAGATGTTGACTAGATGTTGACTAGATGTAGACTTGATGTTGACTAGATGTAGACTTGATGTTGACTAGATGTTGACTAGATGTTGACTAGATGTAGACTTGATGTTGACTAGATGTTGACTAGATGTAGACTTGATGTTGACTAGATGTTGACTAGATGTTGACTAGATGTAGACTTGATGTTGACTAGATGTAGACTTGATGTTGACTAGATGTTGACTAGATGTTGACTAGATGTAGACTTGATGTTGACTAGATGTAGACTTGATGTTGACTAGATGTTGACTAGATGTAGACTTGATGTTGACTAGATGTTGACTAGATGTAGACTTGATGTTGACTAGATGTAGACTTGATGTTGACTAGATGTTGACTAGATGTTGACTAGATGTAGACTTGATGTTGACTAGATGTAGACTTGATGTTGACTAGATGTTGACTAGATGTAGACTAGATGTAGACTTGATGTTGACTAGATGTTGACTAGATGTAGCCTTGATGTTGACTAGATGTTGACTAGATGTAGACTTGATGTTGACTAGATGTTGACTAGATGTAGACTTGATGTTGACTAGATGTAGACTTGATGTTGACTAGATGTTGACTAGATGTAGACTTGATGTTGACTAGATGTTGACTAGATGTAGACTAGATGTAGACTTGATGTTGACTAGATGTTGACTAGATGTAGCCTTGATGTTGACTAGATGTTGACTAGATGTAGACTTGATGTTGACTAGATGTTGACTAGATGTAGACTTGATGTTGACTAGATGTAGACTTGATGTTGACTAGATGTTGACTTGATGTAGACTTGATGTTGACTAGATGTAGACTTGATGTTGACTAGATGTTGACTAGATGTAGACTTGATGTTGACTAGATGTAGACTTGATGTTGACTAGATGTTGACTAGATGTAGACTTGATGTTGACTAGATGTTGACTAGATGTTGACTAGATGTAGACTTGATGTTGACTAGATGTTGACTAGATGTTGACTAGATGTAGACTTGATGTTGACTAGATGTTGACTAGATGTTGACTAGATGTTGACTAGATGTAGACTTGATGTTGACTTGATGTTGACTAGATGTTGACTAGATGTTGACTAGATGTAGACTTGATGTTGACTAGATGTAGACTTGATGTTGACTAAATGTTGACTTGATGTTGACTAGATGTTGACTTAATGTTGACTAGATGTTGACTAGATGTTGACTAGATGTTGAATTAATTAGTCTGCCGACGTATGCAGTAACATATTGTGTCATTTATACACCTATTATTTTTTACACATTATGAGGGACAAACTGTAAAAATGTATTATTTATGTACTTGTTCATTTACTGTTAATATCTGCTTATTTTCTGTTTTAACATGTTCTATCTACACTTCTGTTAAAATGTAATAATCACTTATTCTTCTCTTCTTTGATACTTGACATTAGTTGTGGATGATACCACACATTTAGGTATGGATCCGATACCAAGTAGTTACAGGATTGTACAATAAAATATAATACCTAATAAATCAATAATAATATGGTTAAGAAATATCGATGTAAAGGGTAGGTGTCGCACTATTTTCTGTTTTAACATGTTCTATCTACACTTCTGTTCAAATGTAATAATCACTTATTCTTCTCTTCTTTGATACTTGACATTAGTTGTGGATGATACCACACATTTAGGTATGGATGTGATACCAAGTAGTTACAGGATCACACATTGGTCATATTCAAAGTCCTCATGTGTCCAGGGACGTATTTACTGACTGTACAAACATAATATGGATTTTAAAAAAAGGAAAAAAAGATTATGTGATGATAAAAAATATCGATGTAATCATAGTAGTATCGACTAGATACGCTCTCGTACTTGGTATCATTACAGTGGATGGCATTTGTTTACATTGTGACGCCGGTGAGCTACTGTATCCTCCTACGGTGTGTAGTGAAGCATGTTTAGCTATTCCTCCATCCTCCAGTGATAACGCTACTTGTAAGAAGCTTACTTTATTTGTCGCCATGGAGGCCAGGATTAGTGATTTAGAAGTAGCTAAAACACTGTGGATGGACGTTATAACTTCACCTTCGTCTTGACTTTTTACACCAAAATGCGTCCGTTCTCCCTTTTCTGTCTACACACTGTGTCTGCTTGTAAGTACTCGGTGTGTGTGCGCTGCCCAACATGCTCCTCTGCTGGTAAAACCAGCAATGTCACCACGCGCTGTCATGCCCGTTAAAAAAAACTGGTACTTTTTTAGAGGCGGTATAGTACAGAATGTGATTCATTAGTATAGTATACCGTACAAGTCTTCAGTCTTTTCATAGCGGGGCGATGACGTCGTATTCTAAGCCCCGCCCACAAAGGCATTTGGACGTGAGCGCTCTCTTCTCGATCTCTCAATTTACCGGCCTATTCGTGTTTTCCGGCGAGCGCGCCGCTTCCCCTCGCGCTCCCTGACACGCTACGACAGCGAAAGGTCAGCACCCCGCTGGCTTCACATTGGGTGGGCGGGGGGGGTGATGTAAGGGCGTTGCCACGGTAACGCACAGCCGACGCCGGATGCGTTTTGTGGCAGATAAACGGGGGCCAGAGACCTGTAGAGGGCTGGCGTGGTAGAGTGGGGAAGGGGGCGGGGCCTACTTGGTTTGGTACTGAGCTAATAAAAGAGGGGTTGCCAAAGTCGTCTTCCTCCCGCTCCCTCGCCATGCCGCTCACGTTCAGACTATTCCGTACACCTCTCTGTCCTCCTTCACATTCCGCGAGTGGAGAGGAGCGAAAAGCGCCAAAACACGTCTTGAATTATTTAGACACCTGAAAATGCTTGACTCGGCATTTTGAAGGGAAAAAAAAAAAAAAAGAAGGCCCGTGAAGAGAATGAACATGGACGACGGTGTAAGAAGATCGCACAATCAGGCGGGAAAATGAAGACGTTATCTTATCTGGAGCGCCGCACGCTGCCAAAGTGGGCGGGGCCTCTGAAGCCGGGACAAATTGGCCTTTCCGTTACGCCGGCGTTCACGCATTGTGGCGGGCGACGCCCCCCTGATAAGCCACATTGTGGGCGCTGGCAAAGTCATTATGGGACGGTAAACACGCCACGGAGCTGAGGGACCGAGCGGGGGGGGGGGGGGGGGGGCCCAGAAGGTCACCCAGACAATCTGGAATGAGGACCCCCCCCCAGGACAGATAAAACACTCCTTTTCTTCCCTGCGCCGCCTCCCTCTGCCACGCCAAGGACGGGCGTGGGCTTAGAACAAAGCCCGGCCGTAATCAACTCCTCGCCACCGCACAATCTTCCCTGGAGGTCGTCGGTGGCGAGGGGCTTAGCGGGGAGGGGAGGCGCTATTAGGACGGGAGAATGGACGCACTTTCTCTCTCCCCGCTAAACATGGACAATCAGAACGGACCTGAATGATGACTTGGCGTTTCTGCAAGAGGGGGGGGGGGGGGGGGGGTGGGGGGGGGGGGGTCACGTGACAAATACACAAATACTCAAGTAAATGTCAACAAAAGCAGCAAATGTGCGTTTTATGGAAAGAAAATGTATACAAAAAGAAGAACACAACTTAGTTACACTTTTTTGTAGGGTTGTGCCCATACCAATATTTTGGTACCGGTACCAGAATGTATTTCTATACTTAATAAATACACACACACACACACACACACAAACACACACACACAGACACACACACACACACACACACACACACATATCACATATGCACACACACACACCACACACACACAGATCACATACGCACACACACACACACACACACACGCACACACACACACATATCACATCTGCACACACACACACACACACAGATCAAAAAAGAAAACACACACACACATACACAGATCACATATGCACACACACACACACACACACACACAGATAATATACACACACACACGCATGCACACACACACACAGATCACATCTGCACACACACTTACACACATGCACACACGCACACTAACACACACAGATCACATCTGCACACACACTTACACACATGCACACACGCACACAAACACACACAAATCACATTTGCACACACACGCACACACACACAGATCACATATGCACACACACTAACACACACAGATCGCATATTCACACACACACGCACACACACATGCACACACGCACACACACACACACTAACACACAGAGATCACATATGCACACACACGCACACACACACAGATCACATACGCACACACACACACAGATCACATATGCACACACACACAGATCACATTTGCACACACACGCACACACACAGATCACATTTGCACACACACACACACACACACAGATCACATATGCACACACACACACACACACACACGCACAGATCACATATGCACACACACACACACGCACAGATCACATATGCACACACACGCACAGATCACATACGCACACACACACACACACACACACACAAACACACACACATGCACACACACACACAGATCACATATGCACACACACACACAGACACACACACACTGACACACACACACACACACACACACACACACAGACACACAGACACACACACACACACAGACCACATATGCACACACATGCACACACACACACACAGATCACATATGCACACACACACACAGACACACACACACTGACACACACACACACACACACACACACACACACACACACACACACACACACACACACACACACACACACACACACACACAGACCACATATGCACACACATGCACACACACACACAGATCACATATGGTATTGTATGTATGTTTCAGTGTTATAACTTCACCTTTATCTTGACTTTTTACACCAAAATGCGTCCGTTCTCCCTTTTCTGTCTACACACTGTGTCTGCTTGTAAGTACTCTGTGTGTGTGCGCTGCCCAACATGCTCCTCTGCACGTAAAACCAGCAATGTCACCACGTGACCACCATGCGCCGTCATGTCCCAAAAAAAAAGGACCGGTATTTTTCAGAAGCAGTATAGTACCATTTTTAATTCATTAGTACCAACAGGGAACAGGTGGGTGCCATGATTGGGTATAAAAGCAGCTTCCATGAAATGCTCAGTCGTTCACAAACAAGGACGGGGCGAGGGTCACCACTTTGTCAACAAATGCCTGAGCAAGTTGAACAGTTTAAGAACAACATTTCTCAAGCAGCTATTGCAAGGAATTTAGGGATTTCACCATCTACGCTCCGTAATATCATCAAAGGGTTCAGAGAATCTGGAGAAATCACTGCACGTAAGCCATGATATTACACACCTTGGATCCCTCAGGTGGTACTGCATCAAGTGTGTAAAGGATATCACCACATGGGCTCAGGAACACTTCAGAAAACCACTGTCAGTAACTACAGTCGGTCGCTACATCTGTAAGTGCAAGTTAAAACTCTCCTATGCAAAGCGAAAACCGTTTATCAACAACACCCAGAAACGCCGTCGGCTTCGCTGGGCCCGAGCTCATCTAGGATGGACTGATGCAAAGTGGAAAAGTGTTCTGTGGTCTGACGAGTCCACATTTCAAATGGTTTTTGGAAACTGTGGACGAGGAAAAGAACCATCCAGATTGTTCTAGGCACAAAGTGTAAAAGGCAGCATGTGTGATGGTATGGGGGTGTTTTAGTGGCCAAGACATGGGTAACTTACACATCTGTGAAGGCACCATTAATGCTGAAAGGTACATACAGCTTTTGGAGCAACATATGTTGCCATCCAAGCAACGTTACCATGGACGCCCCTGCTTATTTCAGCAAGACGATGCCAAGAATTTTGCAAATCAACAATACATTATGATGATGTTTGTGGGCCCACTGTAGTCCAGCAGAACTTTGCAAATAAACAATACATGATGATGATGTTTGTGGACCTGAACCTGTGGACCAAAGAGGACAAGAACCACCTGGATTGTTCTAGGCACAAAGTGTAAAAGGCAGCATGTGTGATGGTATGGGGGTGTATTAGTGCCCAAGACATGGGTAACTTACACATCTGTGAAGGCACCATTAATGCTGAAAGGTACATACAGCTTTTGGAGCAACATGTGTTGCCATCCAAGCGTGGACGCCCCTGCTTATTTCAGCAAAACGATGCCATGCCACGTGTTACAACAGCGTAGTAAAAGAGTGCGGGGACTAGACTGGCCTGCCTGTAGTCCAGACATTGAAAATATGTGAAGGCTAAAATATGAGAAGGGAGACTGTTGAACAACTTAAGCTGTACATCAAGCAAGAATGGGAAAGAATTACACTTCAAAAATGTGTCTCCTCAGTTCCCAAACCTTTACTGAGTGTTGTTAAAAGGAAAGGCCATGTGACACACTGGTAAAAATGCCTTTTTTTGCCATGTGTTGCTGCCATTAAATTCTAAATTCATGATTACTTGCACAAAAATAAGAAAGTTTCTTAGTGTGAACATGAAATATCTTGTCTTTGCAGTCTATTCAATTGAATGTAAGTTGTTAAAGGCCTACTGAAACCCACTACTACCGACCACGCAGTCTGATAGTTTATATATCAACATTATAACACATGCCAATACGGCCGGGTTAACTTATAAAGTGACGTTTTAAATTTGCCGCTAAACTTCCGGTTCGAAACGCCTCTGAGGATGACGTATGCGCGTGACGTAGACCGGGGAACACGGGTATGCCTTCCACATTGAAGCCAATACGAAAAAGCTTTGTTTTCATTTCATAATTCCACAGTATTCTGGACATCTGTGTTCGTGAATCTGTTGCAATCATGTTCATTGCATTATGGAGAAGGAAGCTGAGCAAGCAAAGAAGAAAGTTGTCGGTGCGAAATGGACGTATTTTTCGAACGTAGTCAGCAACAACAGTACACAGCCGGCGCTTCTTTGTTTACATTCCCGAAAGATGCAGTCAAGATGGAAGAACTCGGATAACAGAGACTCTAACCAGGAGGACTTTTGACTTCGATACACAGACGCCTGTAGAGAACTGGGACAACACAGACTCTTACCAGGATTACTTTGATTTGGATGACAAAGACGCAGACGTGCTACCGTGAGTATGCAGCTTTGGCTTCTAAACATTTGATCGCTTGACCGTATGTGCGCAACTTTTTTTTGCGTATGTACGTAACTTTTTTAAAATATATAAGCTTTATGAACCTTGGGTTAGGTGAACGGTCTTTTGGGCTGAGTGATTGTGTGTGTTGATCAGGTGTTTGAATTGTATTGGCGTGTTCTATGGAGCTAGGAGCTAGCAGAGGAGCTAGGAGCTAGCGTAACAAACACGCAGGTGTTTTTTTGCAGGATTAATTTGTGGCATATTAAATATAAACCTGGTTGTGTTGTGGCTAATAGAGTATATATATGTCTTGTGTTTATTTACTGTTGTAGTCATTCCCAGCTGAATATCAGGTCACCCCCGGCTCTCACAGCATCTTCCCTATCTGAATAGCTTCAACTCCCCACTAGTCCTTCACTTGCACTTTACTCATCCACAAATCTTTCATCCTCGCTCAAATTAATGGGGAAATTGTCGCTTTCTCGGTCCGAATCTCTCTCACTTCATGCGGCCATCATTGTAAACAATAGGGAACTTTGCGTATATGTTCAACTGACTACGTCACGCTACTTCCGGTAGGAGCAAGCCTTTTTTTTTATCAGATACCAAAAGTTGCAATCTTTATCGTCGTTGTTCTATACTAAATCCTTTCAGCAAAAATATGGCAATATCGCGAAATGATCAAGTATGACACATAGAATAGATCTGCTATCCCCGTTTAAATAAAAAAAAATCATTTCAGTAGGCCTTTAAACTTCACTGGTGTCGTATTTTACATTTTACAAGTGCTTACTTCCCACAAAACGGGGGCCCTTACAGATGGCGGGGCCCTCCACACAGCGGTGCATGTGCACACAGGCCGGGTGACTGGTACGATTAGTTCTAGAAGCAAAGGAGGCGACGTCTGGCCTTACATAAACGCTCTAAGCAGGTGGCGGCGCCGCTCCACTCGTAGGTGGCGGCCGATCCATTTGCAGACATTAGC
>NC_084742.1:59499156-59534156 GCF_033978785.1 Entelurus aequoreus | reverse complement strand
TACTGTAAATGAAAGTAATAATGCACACACACACACATTCATGGACGTGTTACTGTAAATGAAAGTAATAATGCACACACACACACACATTCATGGAAGTGTTACTGTAAATGAAAGTAATAATGCACACACACACACACACATTCATGGAAGTGTGACTATAAATGAAAGTAATAATGCACACACACACACACACATTCATGGAAGTGTGACTGTAAATGAAAGTAATAATGCACACACACACACACACACACATTCATGGACGTGTTACTGTAAATGAAAGTAATAATGCACACACACACACATTCATGGAAGTGTTACTGTAAATGAAAGTAATAATGCACACACACACACATTCATGGTGTGTGACTGTAAATGAAAGTAATAATGCACACACATACACACATTCATGGAAGTGTTACTGTAAATGAAAGTAATAATGCACACACACACATTCATGGACGTGTTACTGTAAATGAAAGTAATAATGCACACACACACACACACACACACATTCATGGAAGTGTGACTGTAAATGAAAGTAATAATGCACACACACACACACATTCATGGACGTGTTACTGTAAATGAAAGTAATAATGCACACACACACACACACATTCATGGAAGTGTTAATGTAAATGAAAGTAATAATGCACACACACACACACACACACACATTCATGGAAGTGTGACTGTAAATAAAAGTAATAATGCACACACACACACACACACACACACACACGCACACACACACACACACATTCATGGCAGTGTGACTGTAAATGAAAGTAATAATGCACACACACACACACACACACACACACACACACACACACGCACACATACACACACACACACACACACACACACACACACACACACACACACACACATTCATGGAAGTGTGACTGTAAATGAAAGTAATAAGTAAACGGAAAAGCTATTTTTCCACACGTGTGTTGGGATACAATAACCACCATTTTGGGAAAGTTGGTACGTTTGTCTGGCTTTCTTTGCCGGGTTGTAGAGATGCGCGGTTTGAGAGTAGCCTATGTGTGTGCGTGGCCCTTTAACAGGTGACAGCATGAGAGGTGAGTGACGTCAGTGAGTGTGTGGGCGAGAGAGGAGAGGGAGCGGTAGCGTGAGTGCGGGCGGGCACTAGTTTGTTTTGTTTTGTGTCGGATTGGCTGTGTGCAAGCAATCAAGAAAGCAAGAGTTGCAACTAATGGACGGACTCATCATTCACCCTAAAGTCGTCCGCTGTGGAGACCCACTGCCGGGTAAAGTGAAGGGTGTTGACCCGAGCATACATCGGCCCTGGAGAAGTCTACGTTACCTGGGCTATACCAAATAAGACCATGTCTAACCTATATTGAGTTCGGTCAGCTGAATAATTTTGATGGTTACGTGTTGTTTGGGCGCACTACAATGCAAAGGAATTAAGGCAATTGCGTTGTTTATTGTGTTTTTTTTCTATTGGAGATATACTAATGTGTGTTCATTATTTGGCCTGGCTTTCAAGTGAAGCGCATCTCCGATTGGCTCCAATGTAAAGTTTAAATGTCGTAAATGTGATGTTTTATGTATTTGTTTACTGTTTTTAATGTAACCTTGCTGCTGCCCTCTTGGCCAGGTCTCCCTTGGAAAAGAGATCTTTGATCTCAATGGGATTTTACCTGGTTAAATAAAGGCTAATAATAATAAATATAAAAATTTAGCCTGCTTTGTTCGTCGCGACCGTCTATTTTCATTATAATTCAATTATTATTATTTATTTAATTTATTTTTGTTGAAATAGGGATGACATACATATGTTGTTGTATAATTTAAGTTTGTGCGCGTGATTGACAGCCTAAGGCTTATGAGGCACATTTTTTATTTATTTTTTATTTCAACTGAAAAACGTATGAGCCTATGCCTATGCCTACAACATAGGCTGTGTGTTTATCTGTATTTTCCTGCCTAACGTTGACAATGGAGATTGTCTGATATTTTGTCATGGCTGCAGATCAATCAATAAAAGGTTCATCTTTGTCGCAAAATTGTTCACTGTTTCACTGTGCACCCCGCCCTCGTCCCTATTTGAGCATTATAACGTTAACAAGTTAATATTCATTGAAATAAATTCAGAAATTTTTTTTACCTAACGAAAATATAGGCCTAATCTTTTTTTTAATTTTTTTTAAATTTATTTTAAAAAAAATAATTTTTATTATTTACTTACTTTATTTTATTTTTATTTTATTTATTTGTTATTTTAATTTAATTTAATTTGATTTGTATTTTATTCTATTTTATTATTATTATTATATATATATTTTTTAAATTATTATTATAATTTTTGTTTAATCTTATTATTTATTTGTGTGTGGCGTCGCGCGGGTCTCGCTTCCTGTTGATTATTTATCTACTTGTTCATTTACTTTTAATATCTGCTTATTTTATGTTTCAACATGTTCTATCTACACTTCTGTTAAAATGTAATAATCACTTATTCTTCTCTTCTTTGATACTTGACATTAGTTTTGGATGATACCACACATTTAGGTATCGATCTGATACCAAGTAGTTACAGGATCATACATTGGTAATATTCAAAGTCCTCATGTGTCCAGGGACATACTGACTTTATAAACATCATATGAATTGAAAAAAAAAAGGAAAAAATATTTTGTGATGTTAAAAAATATCAATATAATCATAGTAGTATCGACTAGACACGCTCTTGTACTTGGTATCATTACAGTAAATGTGGCGTTTGTTTACATTGTGACGCCGTGAGCTATTGTATCCTCCTACGGTGTGTAGTGAAGCATGTTTAACTATTCCTCATCCTCCAGTGATAATGCTACTTGTAAGAAACTTACATTATTTGTCGCCATGGAGACCAGGATTAGTGATTTAGAAGTAGCTAATGGATGGATGTTAGCCGCTAACAAGCTAACCATGTCTTAAAGCAGCTCTTCCTGAGGGTGTTTCAGTGTTATAACTTCACCTTTATCTTGACTTTTCACACCAAAATGCGTCCATTCTCCCTTTTTCTGCCTACACACTGTGTCTGCTTGTAAGTACTCTGTGTGTGTGCGCTGTCCAACATGCTCCTCTGCTGACGATGCGCCGTCATGCCCGTTAAAATTATTTCAACTTTTATAGAGGCGGTATAGTACTGAATATGATTAAATAGTATCGCGGTACTGAACTAATACCGGCATACCGTACAACCCTAGTACACACACACACACACACACACACACACACACACACACACACACACACACACACACACACACACACACACACACACACACACACACACACACACACACACACACACACACACACACACACACACACACGCACACACACACACATTATTATAATTTTTGTTTAATCTTATTATTTATTTGTCACTAATGCCTTGCATCGTCTATATTAGATATATAACAACGGGCCGGTGGCGGGTGGGTGTGGTTTTGATAAAATGTTGGTTCGGGTGGATGGCGGGTGGATGACGACTTTTGTGATGCGGTTGCGGATGAAATAATTGCCGGGTTGATATTAGAGATGTCCGATAATAGCTTTTTGGCCGATATCCAATATTGTCCAACTCTTAATTACCAATTCCGATATCAAGCAATACCGATATATACAGTGGTGGAATTAACACATTATTATACCTAATTTTGCTGTGATGCCCCGCTGGATGCATTAAACCAGGGGTGTCCAAACTTTTTCCACCGAGGGCCGCACACTGAAAAATCAAAGCAAGCGGGGGCCATTTTGATATTTTTTTATTTTAAAAACCAATACAATATATGTATAATAAATATACATTTAGGCCTCCACTCAGGCTTGATCCCGGTGACCCCAAAGAGTTTTGGTCAAAAAAATATAAAAAATGTGTCATTATTCAGTATTATTATTTGTATTATTATTCAAGTTTTAAATCTCTAGATCAGGGGTCGGCAACCCAAAATGTTGAAAGAGCCATATTGGACCAAAAATACAAAAACAAATCTGTCTGGAGCCGCAAAAAATTAAAAGCCATATTACATGTGTCATGAGATATAAATGTAATTAAGAGGACTTAAAGGAAACTAAATGACCTCAAATATAGCTACAAATGAGGCATATGCAATATGTACATATAGCTAGCCTAAATAGCATGTTAGCATCGATTAGCTTGCAGTCACGCAGTGACCAAATATGTCTGATTAGCACTCCACACAAGTCAATAACATCAACAGAACTCACCTTTGTGCACTCATGCCCAACGTTAAAAGTGTTGGTGGACAAAATGAGATAGAAGAAGTGGCATAAAACACGTCGGAGAAAGTTATACATGGAAACAAACTATACGGCGAGTTCAAGGACCGCCAAAATTAGTAGGACAAAACGGCGCTCGCCAAATACTCGAATCAGTGAAGCATGTTTAATATAAACAGTGTGCTTTATAACAATTAGCGAGGTTTATGTCATGTTTGTCCTCCCACAGAAAACATTCTGAAACAAAAAAAATGATTTTTTTCCCCTCATCTTTTTCCATTCTTCATACATTTTTGAAAAATCTCCAGAGAGCCACTAGGGTTGGCGCTAAAGAGCCGCATGCGGCTCTAGAGCCGCGGGTTGCCGACCCCCGCTCTAGATCAACATTAGGTTTATCTGTCAATATAACGCTTTTAAAGATTTAAGTTGTATGCTCTTGTCGTCAAAGAAAACCCTGTTTTTTTATGGAAAAAATACAAAATATGCAATATTTTCACACAATAAATTTTTTAAGTGGAATATTTGACATTATATAATAATTGGAGCCTTAAAAATGTCAATAACTCATAACAACATTGATTTTATTCATTATTATTTTTTGAGCAATGACACTTAAAAGCAAATCACACTAAAATGATTGGGGATCCAAATAATTATAGTGTTAAAAAATAAATGATATTTTACTTTTAACACAATAATCTCAAGATCAACTTCAGATATATCCGTCAATTATACGTTTTATTGTTGTTTATGTTTTTCGTTTGTTCGTTTTAGGCCCTTAAAAACAACAGCTCCGTTTTTTACATGGCAAACACAAAATATGCAACATTTTCCCCAAAAATATCTCAAATGTGACGTAATTGGAGCCTTGAATAGGTCAATAATTCATAATGACATTGATTTTGATTCATTATTATTTTTTAAAGAAAGAAACAGCCTGCATGGCAGCTTTGTGTTATTAGAGTCAACATTGCGACATTTTCATGTTACATTCCACCTGTTTGCTCTTTTATACCACTTATCATCCATCCATCCAACCATCTTCTTCCGCTTATCCGAGGTCGGGTCGCGGGGGCAGCAGCTTAAGCAGGGAAGCCCAGACTTCCCTCTCCCCAGCCACTTCGTCCAGCTCCTCCCGGGGGATCCCGAGGCGTTCCCAGGCCAGCCGGGAGACATAGTCTTCCCAACGTGTCCTGGGTCTTCCCCGTGGCCTCCTACCGGTCGGACGTGCCCTAAACACCTCCCTAGGGAGGCGTTCGGGTGGCATACTGACCAGATGCCCGAACCACCTCATCTGGCTCCTCTCGATGTGGAGGAGCAGCGGCTTTACTTTGAGCTCCCCCCGGATGGCAGAGCTTCTCACCCTATCTCTAAGGGAGAGCCCCGCCACCCGGCGGAGGAAACTCATTTCGGCCGCTTGTACCCGTGATCTTGTCCTTTCGGTCATAACCCAAAGCTCATGACCATAGGTGAGGATAGGAACATAGATCGACCGGTAAATTGAGAGCTTTGCCTTCCGGCTCAGCTCCTTCTTCACCACAACGGATCGATACAGCGTCCGCATTACTGAAGACGCCCCACCGATCCGCCTGTCGATCTCACGATCCACTCTTCCCTCACTCGTGAACAAGACTCCGAGGTACTTGAACTCCTCCACTTGGGGCAGGGTCTCCTCCGCAACCCGGAGATGGCAGTCCACCCTTTTCCGGGCGAGAACCATGGACTCTGACTTGGAGGTGCTGATTCTCATCCCAGTCGCTTCACACTCAGCTGCGAACCGATCCAGCGAGAGCTGAAGATGCTGGCCAGATGAAGCCATCAGGACCACATCATCTGCAAACAGCAGAGACCTAATCCTGCAGCCACTAAACCGGATCCCCTCAACGCCTTGAGTGCGCCTAGAAATTCTGTCCATAAAAGTTATGAACAGAATCGGTGACAAAGGGCAGCCTTGGTGGAGTCCAACCCTCACTGGAAAAGTGTCTGACTTACTGCCGGCAATGCGGACCAAACTCTGGCACTGATCATACAGGGAGCGGACCGCCACAATCAGACAGTCCGACACCCCATACTCTCTGAGCACTCCCCACAGGACTTCCCGAGGGACACGGTCGAATGCCTTCTCCAAGTCCACAAAACACTGGTTGGGCAAACTCCCATGCACCCTCAAGGACCCTGCCGAGAGTATAGAGCTGGTCCACAGTTCCACGACCAGGACGAAAACCACACTGTTCCTCCTGAATCCGAGGTTCGACTATCCGGCGTAGCCTCCTCTCCAGCACACCTGAATAGACCTTACCGGGAAGGCTGAGGAGTGTGATCCCACGATAGTTAAAACACACCCTCCGGTTCCCCTTCTTAAAGAGAGGAACCACCACCCCGGTCTGCAAATCCAGAGGTACCGCCCCCGATGTCCACGCGATGCTGCAGAGTCTTGTCAACCAAGACAGCCCCACAGCATCCAGAGCCTTAAGGAGCTCCGGGCGGATCTCATCCACCGCCGGGGCCTTGCCACCGAGGAGCTTTTTAACTACCTCAGCAACCTCAGCCCCAGAAATAGGAGAGCCCACCACAGATTCCCCAGGCACTGCTTCCTCATAGGAAGACGTGTTGGTGGGATTGAGGAGGTCTTCGAAGTATTCCCTCCACCGATCCACAACATCCGCAGTCGAGGTCAGCAGAACACCATCCTCACCATACACGGTGTTGATAGTGCACTGCTTCCCCTTCCTGAGGCGGCGGATGGTGGTCCAGAATCGCTTCGAAGCCGTCCGGAAGTCGTTTTCCATGGCTTCCCCGAACTCCTCCCATGTCCGAGTTTTTGCCTCCGCGACCGCCGAAGCCGCACACCGCTTGGCCTGTCGGTACCTGTCCGCTGCCTCAGGAGTCCTATGAGCCAAAAGAACCCGAAAAGACTCCTTCTTCAGCTTGACGGCATCCCTCACCGCCGGTGTCCACCAACGGGTTCTAGGATTACCGCCACGACAGGCACCAACTACCTTGCGGCCACAGCTCCAATCAGCCGCCTCGACAATAGAGGCGCGGAACATGGTCCATTCGGACTCAATGTCCAGCACCTCCCTCGTGACATGTTCAAAGTTCTTCCGGAGGTGGGAATTGAAACTCTCTCTGACAGGAGACTCTGCCAGACGTTCCCAGCAAACCCTCACAATGCGTTTGGGCCTGCCAGGTCTGTCCGGCATCCTCCCCCACCATCGCAGCCAACTCACCATCAGGTGGTGATCGGTAGAAAGCTCCGCCCCTCTCTTCACCCGAGTGTCCAAAACATGAGGCTGCAAATCCGACGACACAACTACGAAGTCGATCATGGAACTGGGGCCTAGGGTGTCCTGGTGCCAAGTGCACATATGGACACCCTTATGTTTGAACATGGTGTTCGTTATGGACAATCTGTGACGGGCACAAAAGTCCAATATCAAAACACCGCTCGGGTTCAGATCCGGGCAGCCATTCTTCCCAATCACGCCTCTCCAGGTTTCACTGTCGCTGCCAACATGAGCATTGAAGTCCCCCAGTAGAACGAGGGATTCACCCGGGGGAGCACTCTCAAGTACTCCCTCGAGTGAATCCAAAAAGGGTGGGTACTCTGAGCTGCGGTTTGGCGCGTAAGCGCAAACCACAGTCAGGACCCGTTCCCCCACCCGAAGGCGGAGGGAAGCTACCCTCTCGTCCACCGTGTTGAACTCCAACATGCAGGCTCTGAGCCGGGGGGCAACAAGAATTGCCACCCCAGCCCGTCGCCTCTCACTGCCGGCAACGCCAGAGTAGAAGAGAGTCCAGCCCCTCTCGAGAGAACTGGTTCCAGAGCCCTTGCTGTGCGTCGAAGTGAGTCCGACTATGTCTAGTCGGAACTTCTCCACCTCGCGCACTAGCTCAGGCTCCTTCCCCCCCAGCGAGGTGACGTTCCACGTCCCAAGAGCTAGCTTCTGTAGCCGAGGATCGGACCGCCTAGTGCCCTGCCTTCGGCTTCCGCCCAGCTCACATCGCACCCGACCTCTATGACCCCTGCTATGGGTGGTGAGCCCATTGGAGGGGGAACCCACGTTGCCTCTTCGGGCCCGGCCACCAGGCGCTCGCCATCGTGCCCCACCTCCGGGCCTGGCTCCAGAGGGGGGCCCCGGTGACCCGCGTCAGGGCGAGGGAAATCTGGGTCCATAGTTTTTATTTTTCATTGAGGTCTTCGAGCTGCTCTTTGTCTGATCCCTCACCTAGGACCAGTTTGTCTTGGGAGACCCTACCAGGGGGCATAAAGCCCCCGGACAACATAGCTCCTAGGATCATTGGGACACGCAAACTCCTCTACCACTTATCATGTTTTTAATTTTTTTCAATCGTATTTTTAAAATGTGCCGTGGGGCCGTTAAAAAATGACCTGACTTTGGACACCCCTGCATTAAACAATGTTACAAGGTTTTTCCAAAATAAATCAACTCAAGCTATGGAAAAAAAAGTGCCAACATGGCACTGCCATATTTATTATTGAAGTCACAAAGTGCATTATTTTTTTTAACATGCCTCAAAACAGCAGCTTGGAATTTGGGACATTCTCTCCCTGAGAGAGCATGAGGAGGTGGAGGTGGGCGGGGTTGAGGGGGGATAGCGGCGGGTGTATATTGTAGTGTCCTGGAAGAGTTAGTGCTGCAAGGGGTTCTGGTTAATTGTTCTGTTGTGTTTATGTTGTGTTACGGTGCGGATGTTCTCCCGAAATGTGTTTGTCATTCTTGTTTGTAACAGTGTTAAAGTTGTTTATATGCCCACCCTCAGTGTGACCTGTATGGCTGTTGACCAAATATTTATTGCATTCACTTGTGTGTGTGAAAAGTCGTATATATTATGTACTTCTCCCTACGGCCGTGTACATAGCGGCCTTTTAAAAAGTCATACATTTTACTTTTTGAAACCATCCATCCATCCATCCATTTTCTACCGCTTATTCCCTTCGGGGACGCGGGGGGTGCTGGAGCCTATCTCAGCTACAATCGGGCGGAAGGCGGGGTAACACAGGGCCAACACATATAGACAGACAACATTCACGCTCACAACCAATACTGATCATTTTGTAACCGAAACAGATAATTTCTGATATTACATTTTAAAGTATTTATAAGCCGATAATATTGGCAGTCCGATATTATCGGACATCCCTAGTTGATACACTTGTGTCGTTGGTTGTAGCCAGCTCACTCACTCACACACACACACACACACACACACACACACACACACACACACACACACACACACACACACACACACACACACACACACACACACACACACACACACACACACACACACACACACACATACACACACACGCGCACACATTCACCTGCCACCTCAACATGTGTGTGTGTGTGTGTGTGTGTGTGTGTGTGTGTGTGTGTGTGTGTGTGTGTGTGTGTGTCGAGGGGTGGTGGTGGTGGTGGTGGTGGTGGTGGGGGGGGGGGGGTCGTCTTCAGCATGTGATTCAGATCACTGACCTGGAACTCATTGGCAGCTGAGAGAATAAAAACTATTACACACACACACACACACACACACACACACACACACACACACACACACACACACACACACACTCACACACACACACACACACACACACACACACACACACACACACACACACACACACACACACACACACACACACACACACACACACACACAGAGGTATCACCTGGAGGTAGGGTTGTCCCGATACCAATATTTTGGTACCGGTACCAAAATGTATTTTGATACTTTTCTAAATAAAGGGGACCACAAAAAATTTCATTATTGTCTTTATTGTAACATAAAATGTTAGTGTACATGAAACATATGTTTATTATTGTCATTTAGTCCATAAATAAAATAGTGAACATACTAGACAACTTGTCTTTTAGTAGTAAGTAAACAAACAAAGACTCCTGATTAGTCTATGCAGTAACATATTGTGTCATTTATACACCTATTATTTTGTACACATTATGAGGGACAAACTGTAAAAATTGATTATTTATCTACTTGTTCATTTACTTTTAATATCTGCTTATTTTATGTTTCAACATGTTCTATTTACACTTCTGTTAAAATGTAATAATCACTTATTCTTCTCTTCTTTGATACTTGACATTAGTTTTGGATGATACCACACATTTAGGTATCGATCTGATACCAAGTAGTTACAGGATCATACATTGGTCATATTCAATGTCCTTATGTGTCCAGGGACGTATTTACTGACTTTATAAACATCATATGAATTGAAAAAAAAAAGGAAAAAATATTTTGTGATGTTAAAAAATATCAATATAATCATAGTAGTATCGACTAGACACGCTCTTGTACTTGGTATCATTACAGTAAATGTGGCGTTTGTTTACATTGTGACGCCGGTGAGCTATTGTATCCTCTTACGGTGTGTAGTGAAGCATGTTTAACTATTCCTCATCCTCCAGTGATAATGCTACATGTAAGAAACTTACATTATTTGTCGCCATGGAGACCAGGATTAGTGATTTAGAAGTAGCTAAAGGATGGATGTTAGCCGCTAACAAGCTAACCATGTCTTAAAGCAGCTCTTCCTGAGGGTGTTTCAGTGTTATAACTTCACCTTTATCTTGACTTTTCACACCAAAATGCGTCCGTTCTCCCTTTTTCTGCCTACACACTGTGTCTGCTTGTAAGTACTCTGTGTGTGTGCGCTGCCCAACATGCTCCTCTGCTGACGATGCGCCGTCATGCCCGTTAAAATCATTTCAACTTTTATAGAGGCGGTATAGTACTGAATATGATGAACTAGTATCGCGGTACTGAACTAATACCGGCATACCGTACAACCCTAGTACACACACACACACACACACACACACACACACACACACACACACACACACACACACACACACACACACACACACACACACACACACACACACACACACACACACACACACACACACACACACACATGCAGGTATCACCTGGAGGAGGTACCTGGGGCACAGCGTTCCCGTTGTGTCTTTGTGCAAGTAACACTTTGGCTGTGACATGCGTGTGTGTGTGTGTGTGTGTGCGTGTGTGTTTGTGTGTGTGTGTGAGACCTAGCACGTGTTGACCCCACATTGAGGTCGGGATGGCTCGTCACCATAGAAACGACCTTCACCTTCATCAAGTACGCGTGATGAGTGGGTGAATAAGCGACTCTTGCTCTTTAAAAAAAAAAAATAACAAGGCTACCGGCTTTCGAGTGTGTGTGTGTTTGTGTGTGTGTGTGTGTGTGTGTGTGTGTGTGTGTGTGTGTGTGTGTGTGTGTGTGTGTGTGTGTGTGTGTGTGCGTGTGTTAAGCACTCTTCATAATTCACGCCTGTGGATGAAAAATAGATGAAGAGCCAATTAAAAGCCAAGAAGGATTCGGATCCAACCCTGCCTTTCCTGCTGAGGCAGCGACAAGGCGAGGCGCCACAAGAACGCCAAGCGAGAAGAGACGGGGAATAAAGAGCGACAGGAAACAACAAGCACGGCACTTCTGCCCTCAAAAGGCAGCCAGAAAAGGTTCTGGTACCAGTCGGGGACTCCAATTTCCTCTTCCCTCGCTGGGGGATCAATTAGAGGCGAGGAAGGAGACTTTAACACTGATGACTGTCACTGCCAAGGAGGCCCCAGCCCCCGGACCCATGCCCACCGCACTCATGCATATTCAGAGGCGGGGACACCGCGGGGGGCGGGGCCAGAAGCGGCGCCGCAGCGATGGGAGCGCACTTGTCATGCGGCAATAAGGACGCAGTGTACCAGGACGCCACATTGTCAGCATCCTTGTAATTATGCTCTTGGCTGTCTGTAAACAGGAAGTGTGTGTGCGTGTGTGTGTGTGTGTGTGTGATGCCCGAACACACACACACACACACAGACACACACCTGCTGTCCTGCCAATGAGGAAGTTTAGGCCTTCTAGGTCCACACGTGTGCCTGTCCTATTCATACGCTAAACAGAAACCCGTGTGTGTGTGTGTGTGTGTGTGTCTGTGTGTGTGTGTGTGTGTGTGTGTGTGTGTGTGTGTGTGCTCTGGAGAGGTCACATCACATGCTGCTACTGCCAATTATCAGCTGTGGCGCTTCAAAGCACATTAGCCGCACAAAAGACACACACACACACACACACACACACACACACACACACACACACACACACACACACACACACACACACACACACACACAGACACACACACACACGCACACACTCCCTGGTCGCTAATCGCTTTATTGTCTCCTTCCTGCCATTTTAATATCGCCTTCCCCTTCTCTTTAACGGACTCATCATGCTACTTTGTTTACTTCCTGTCTAAGCCCCGCCCTTTAAATCCCCTTATCTCCGTCCCCCCCAACACGAGCTGTCACTTTAAGGAGGATGCACTGACACATGCAAAGCACCATGGGTAGCCGTAGAGTCTGAACTGAGTATTCATTAAGAACCACCATAATGACAACATTAAATACAGTAGTGTAGTAGACCTAAGTATTCATTAAGTACCACCTAGATGACATCATTAAATACAGTAGTGTAGTAGACCTAAGTATTCATTAAGTACCACCATGATGACAACATTAAATACAGCAGTGTAGTAGACCTAAGTATTCATTAAGTACCACCATGATGACAACATTAAATACAGTAGTGTAGTAGACCTAAGTATTCATTAAGTACCACCATGATGACATCATTAAATACAGTAATGTGGTAGACCTAAGTATTCATTAAGTACCACCATAATGACATCATTAAATACAGTAGTGTAGTAGACCTAAGTATTCATTAAGTACCACCATAATGACAACATTAAATACAGTAGTGTAGTAGACCTAAGTATTCATTAAGTACCACCATAATGACAACATTAAATACAGTAGTGTAGTAGACCTAAGTATTCATTAAGTACCACCATGATGACAACATTAAATACAGTAGTGTAGTAGACCTAAGTATTCATTAAGTACCACCATGATGACATCATTAAAATACAGTAGTGCAGTAGACCTAAGTATTCATTAAGTACCACCATGATGACAACATTAAATACAGTAGTGTAGTAGACCTAAGTATTCATTAAGTACCACCATAATGACATCATTAAATACAGTAATGTGGTAGACCTAAGTATTCATTAAGTACCACCATAATGACATCATTAAATACAGTAGTGTAGTAGACCTAAGTATTCATTAAGTACCACCATGATGACATCATTAAAATACAGTAGTGCAGTAGACCTAAGTATTCATTAAGTACCACCATGATGACAACATTAAATACAGTAGTGTAGTAGACCTAAGTATTCATTAAGTACCACCATGATGACAACATTAAATACAGTAGTGTAGTAGACCTAAGTATTCATTAAGTACCACCATAATGACAACATTAAATACAGTAGTGTAGTAGACCTAAGTATTCATTAAGTACCACCATAATGACAACATTAAATACAGTAGTGTAGTAGACCTAAGTATTCATTAAGTACCACCATAATGACAACATTAAATACAGTAGTGTAGTAGACCTAAGTATTCATTAAGTACCACCATAATGACAACATTAAATACAGTAGTGTAGTAGACCTAAGTATTCATCAAGTACCACCATGATGACATCATTAAAATACAGTAGTGTAGTAGACCTAAGTATTCATTAAGTACCACCATGATGACAACATTAAATACAGTAGTGTAGTAGACCTAAGTATTCATTAAGTACCACCATGATGACATCATTAAAATACAGTAGTGTAGTAGACCTAAGTATTCATTAAGTACCACCATAATGACATCATTAAATACAGTAATGTGGTAGACCTAAGTATTCATTAAGTACCACCATAATGACATCATTAAATACAGTAGTGTAGTAGACCTAAGTATTCATTAAGTACCACCATAATGACAACATTAAATACAGTAGTGTAGTAGACCTAAGTATTCATTAAGTACCACCATAATGACAACATTAAATACAGTAGTGTAGTAGACCTAAGTATTCATTAAGTACCACCATGATGACAACATTAAATACAGTAGTGTAGTAGACCTAAGTATTCATTAAGTACCACCATGATGACATCATTAAAATACAGTAGTGCAGTAGACCTAAGTATTCATTAAGTACCACCATGATGACAACATTAAATACAGTAGTGTAGTAGACCTAAGTATTCATTAAGTACCACCATGATGACAACATTAAATACAGTAGTGTAGTAGACCTAAGTATTCATTAAGTACCACCATGATGACAACATTAAATACAGTAGTGTAGTAGACCTAAGTATTCATTAAGTACCACCATAATGACAACATTAAATACAGTAGTGTAGTAGACCTAAGTATTCATTAAGTACCACCATAATGACAACATTAAATACAGTAGTGTAGTAGACCTAAGTATTCATTAAGTACCACCATAATGACAGCATTAAATACAGTAGTGTAGTAGACCTAAGTATTCATTAAGTACCACCATAATGACAGCATTAAATACAGTAGTGTAGTAGACCTAAGTATTCATTAAGTACCACCATAATGACAGCATTAAATACAGTAGTGTAGTAGACCTAAGTATTCATTAAGTACCACCATAATGACAACATTAAATACAGTAGTGTAGTAGACCTAAGTATTCATTAAGTACCACCATAATGACAGCATTAAATACAGTAGTGTAGTAGACCTAAGTATTCATCAAGTACCACCATGATGACATCATTAAAATACAGTAGTGTAGTAGACCTAAGTATTCATTAAGTACCACCATGATGACAACATTAAATACAGTAGTGTAGTAGACCTAAGTATTCATTAAGTACCACAATAATGACAACATTAAATACAGTAGTGTAGTAGACCTAAGTATTCATTAAGTACCACCATGATGACAACATTAAATACAGTAGTGTAGTAGACCTAAGTATTCATTAAGTACCACCATGATGACATCATTAAAATACAGTAGTGTAGTAGACCTAAGTATTCATTAAGTACCACCATAATGACATCATTAAATACAGTAGTGTAGTAGACCTAAGTATTCATTAAGTACCACCATAATGACAACATTAAATACAGTAGTGTAGTAGACCTAAGTATTCATTAAATACCACCATGATGACATCATTGATTGATTGATTGATTGATATTTAAAGATGTGGTCTTCCTGTCACTTGTTGACTACTTCCTGTCACTTGTTGACTACTTCCTGTCACTTGTTGACTACTTCCTGTCACTTGTTGACTACTTCCTGTCACTTGTTGCCCTCTGTGTTCCTCTTTTTGCTTCTCAGCGGTCCTCTCATCCTGCTCTCATCTTCTTCTTCTACTTGCCAAAGCGTGGAAGACAGGAAGTGGCTGACCTTACCTTTGTATCGGTCCAGAGAGGTCGCTGGCGTCCTGCCTGCAACACACAAGAAAACAACACTTGTTTACAAAAAAGTAACACACTATCTCACTGTACATATTACTACACAAATATAGAATACTGTACTATACAAAACTACAATGTGGTACTACACTGTACTATACTATTAAACCATATTATGCCATGCTATGCTATACCATAGTATATCATTGCATACCATACCATATTATGCTATGCCATGGTATACTACACTATAGTATAACATAAAATACAACACCATAGTATACCACACTATACAATACCATTATATGTCATAAAATACACTACACCATAATAGTATACTCTATAATAGTACACGATAATATATAATACAGTAGTATACCGTACCATAATATACCATAGTATACTACACCACACTATATAATAGTAGTATACTATACCATCCCATCGTATACTATACCACAGTATACTATACCGTAGTATATTATACCATACCACTGTATACTGTACCACACTATTCAATACAATTGTATGCCATACCATACAACCACACAATAGCATACTATGCCATACCGAACAATACCATAGTATACCATACCATACTATACTTTACTATATACACAGTATTAAACCATAATATACGACACTCTATCGTTGTATACTATACGACAATATAAAATAGTATACATACCATAATTTACTATACCATAGTATACTATAGTACACTATATTATACTATACCATACTAAACTACGGTAAACTGTACCATAATATTGAATATACCATAGTATACTACAGTATACTTTACGATACCATACGACATCAGTGTATAACGTCCCATACTACGTTATTCCATAGTACATTTTAGTATACCATACAGTACTATATCAGCGTATGCCATACCACACTGTGATATACCATAGCACGCCATCCTCTCCCCATGTTTACTTTTCCTCCCTACCTCTGTAGAGCTTCCTGTTGTGTACACCCCTGGAACTGTATGTTGTGCGTTTGTTCTTGGACGGGAAGTACTGAAAAAGTACTAAAATAGTATACTATACCATAGTACACTATATTATACTATACTATACCATACTAAACTATGGTACACCGTACCATAATATTGAATATACCATAGTATACTACAGTATACTTTACGATACCATACGACATCAGTGTATAACATCCCATACTACGTTATTCCATAGTACATTTTAGTATACCATACCATACTATATCAGTGTATGCCATACCACACTGTGATATACCAGAGTACACCATCCTCTCCCCATGTTTAATTTTCCTTCCTACCTCTTTAGGGCTTCCTGTTGTGTACACCCCTGGAACTGTATGTTGTACGTTTGTTCTTGGACGGGAAAAGTACTAACATAGTATACCATACCATAGTATACTATACTAAACCACACTGTAAAATGCCACACCATACTGCATCAGACTAGTAAGGACGCAGTGCATGTACCGTATACCATACCATACTATACTATATCACACTACACAGTGCTACAGTATACCATGCTATACCATACGGCGGTAGTATATTATACCATTAACAGCCACAATAATAATAGTAGCACCTCCTCCAACCTCCGAGGACAAAGCTACGAACAATGGGCTTTCTGCTCCGCCGCTCCCAGTCTGTGGAACGCTCTCCCTGACCACCTGAGGGCACCACAGACTGTGGATGCTTTTAAAAAAGGCTTAAAAACCCTTTTTTTTTTATTTTTAAAAAAAGCCTTTTTAAAAAAATATATATGCATACTAGTTTTAGCTATTTGGCTGTTCTAGTTTTTATTTGTATTTATTTTTTATTATCTTTTTATTTGTATATTTTTTTTAATACACTGTAGCACTTTGAGGTTGTTTACTCAATGTAAAGTGCTTTTTACAAATACAATCTATTATTATTATTATTATAAAAGCAGCATAATAATAATAATATCAACAATACAAATAACATAATAAATAATAATATAATAGAAGGTGTCAGTCAAAACCTTTCACTCAGTAGGAGTTGTTATACTGTACACACACACACACACACACACACACACACACACACACACACACACACACACACACACACACACACACACACACACACACACACACACACACACACACACACACACACACACACACACACACACACACACGTCAGAATGGTAAATTGGTCTTGTTTGTCCTTGGGAAGCGTGAAGAAGCTCCTTCGATCCACTGGGTTTTCTTTCCATAATTCCCTGCTCTTTCCTCCTTGTTTCATCCCCACTTCTACTTCTGGAGCATGTAAATAAATTGGTCCCCTGGTGCACGTACGCACCCACACACACACACACACACACACACACACACACACACACACACACACACACACACACACACACACACACACACACACACACACTGCACATATGGACACTTCTAGGGCTGCACCAAATTAGCTCAGGTTTTATGTCACAGAAGTAAATAAAATAATAACTGAACAATACGCTCATTAATAACGCATGTGTGCAAGTGAGTGTGTGTGTGTTCGTGTGTGTGTGTGTGCTCCTCTGCTACACAAAAGCCAATCACAGCAGCTCTTTGCATTTCAAAGACACACACATGTCCGTTTCATCTGTGGCCACACAACTCCTCTTGTTATGTCCTCTCTGACACACACACACACACACACACACACACACACACACACACACACACACACACACACACACACACACACACACACACACACACACACACACACACACACACTCATTACCAAATTCCATAAATAATGAAATCACGTGTAAATGGAGCACCCTATGTTTCATTATTGACACTATTATATTCCTACGTGGCGCTGTAGTTCGTTGCTCCACCAGCAGGGGTATTGATATTGGAGGCGATACGGGGGGGCGATACCGCCGCTAACAGGTCGCTTGAGATACTGACCTTTGAACTTTGAGCCATTAAAGGCTAATACAACTTTCATGACTGACGCTGTTGTGATTAGCGTGTTGGCTGACCTCTGACCTGTAATCTGAAGCCCCTTTGTCGTCATTAGCATCAATTATGCCTCGCCGTCACCTTTGACCCCCAACCCTGTATAAATCAAGGCATGACATTTTTCTTTCGTGCATATTTTTATTCTTTTGACTTTTATGCCCATGCAAAAATATGAAATCAATCGTCAAAAGGCTTTTTGAATATTGTCTTTCTTGAAGGAAAATTAAGAACTACAACATTTATATGAAGCCGCTATCTGTGCCCTGGACCTTTTAGAATAGAATAGAATAGACTTTATTGTCATTATATTTGCATATAACGAGATTAAGGACTCCAATTTAAGGTGCGGTAGTGGAAACAAATATGGGATAAAAATAAATTACACAAGAAGTAATTAAGATGGTGCCGAGTGTCTGGCTGTACAAAATGAGCCACACAGCTAGCCTAAAATGTGAGCGAGCTAGCATTAAAATGCTAACATTTAGCGTATGTGCAAACCTTTCGCATGATAACAGTTAGCATGTTTCCTATACCAAGTTATATGACTCTAAGTTGTATGGTTGCAAAAATAGAGAAAAAAGTGTAAAATTAGATGAAAAACTTAGCATGCTTGCCAGCATGCTATCGTTTGCATGCTAACAGCTAACAAGTGTCACATACCACGTTTTATGACTCTGGTGTGAACGGTTGCAAAACGATCTCAAAAAGTTAGCACGCTAATGTTTGCAAGCTAACGTCAGCATGCTAACAGTTAGCGTGTGTCACATACCAAGTTATATGACTCTAAGGCAGGGGTCCCCAAACTAGTACCCTCCTGTTGTCCTTGGGTCATTTTGACCCGCCACTGTGTTAAAAACCCCCAAAAAATCCCCTAAACGATATTTTTCTAACTTGAAATGTTATGACTTTTCCTAGTTTGGCACCAACAGTAGAAAAAGTGAAATGTTGCTTTTATTCACATTACCATGTAAGCTGTACAAAAAAATGTACAAAGGTGGTCTTCGGGTCAAAATGACCCGTGAGTCACAAAGTGTTGAAATCAAAGTCACAGAGTTATTTATACATCACAGAATGCTCAAATGTTTTAGTTGTTATAGTCCAACAGTAGCAGAGCTCCGAATGATGTCTGTGCTGAAGCCATTAGTGTCGTTATACCGCTGAAGAAGCTCTAGAGCTGATTTTTTCAGATGTCCAGCAAGACAACTCTGATTCAGAAGAGGAAGCGGAGGATGTATCAGAAGAAGAAGATGGGGAGGAATACAACCCAGAGCATGATGAATCATCTTCAGACAAAGAAGAAAACCCTGAAGCTGAAAGAGAGACTATCCTTTCAAAAAATGGCAAAATAACCTGGTCCTCAGCAGCATATGACCATCAAGGCAGGCATGCCAGAACAAAACATCATAAAGATGACCCCAAGACCCACAAGGTATGCCGTTTCTCATGCCCATGACATTGTCTCTACATTCTACCTGTTTATCACACCAGCAATTGAAAGAATAATCCTGGAGATGACAAATTTGGAGGGTTTTCACAAATATGGAGACAGCTGGAAAAAGATGGATGAGACTGACCTGCAGGCCTACTTAGGGCTGCTAATCTTAGCCGGTGTATACAGGTCCCGAGGTGAGGCTGCAACCAGTCTATGGGATGCAGAGAGTGGAAGGCCAATTTTCCGAGCCACAATGCCACTCAAACTCTTTCACACCTACTCAAGACTGATACCATTTGATGACCGTGAGTCAAAACCAGCAAGACGTGTGACAGACAAACTTGCAGCCATAAGAGAGGTCTGGGACAATGTAGTTCTTCTGAGCACACTGCACACAGATGGTGACGTTAGCGATGGTGAGTACAGGAAGTCAGTCATCATCCTAGACTACAACCACAACAAGGGAGGTGTGGACAACCTAGATAAGGTGATTGGAACATACAGCTACAGAAGGATGACTGGTCATCTTCCACAACATCATTGATGTTTTCTCCTACAATGCCTTTGTGATTTAGAGAGAGATCAACCCGACATGGATGTCTCGTAAGCAGAACAAGAGGAGGGTGTTCCTGGAGCAGCTGGGAAAGGCACTTGTAATTCCACTCATTGAAAGAAGGAAGCAAGTCCCCCGCACAGAAGCCTCAGCAGCAGTTGTGAAAGCTATTCAGAGTGCATGGAGCTCCTGATCAACCTGAGGATGCAGCTACCACCGCCACATCCCCAGCTAGGGCAAGTAAGAGGAAGAATGTCAGTTCTGCCCTCAAAAGAAGGACTGTAAAACACATACTGTGTGCTGCAGGTGTAAGAAATATATCTGCAAAGGCTGCACACTTGCATACTGCCCTACATGTGCCAATTAGGGTTAGTTAATTAGTTAATTAGTTGAATGGGTTATGTTATTTTTCATATTTTTGTATTGTACATTGTCTTCAGTTGTTCACTGGAGACAGAAAAGAAAGAAACTGAGTCATTGGGATGAATAAAAATGCATTCAAAACGCACATTTTTTTTGCTTTTCTTAAGCTATAGAAATGTATTGAAGAGGGAAAACTCAGTTATTCACACATTTTGTGGTGAATGACAAGTTGTTTCTTCAAGCAAGATTAAATTTGGTGTTTGAATTCAATTAAGCTGCTTATATTAGGGGTTTAGTGAAGACGGGTCATTTTGACCCAGAGAACACGGGGTGTATACAGGAAATGAGGACAACACGAGGGTTATTTTATTATTTTTTAAGATCTGTCCTTTCTAATCCATTTTCTACCGCTTGTTACTCTCAGTGTCTCCTAGCCGCTCAGGCAAATCAGAAAGATATATATATATATATATATATATATATATATATATATATATATATATATATATATATATATATATATATATATATATACATATATATATATATATATATATATATATATATATATATATATATATATATATATATATATATATATATATACACACACATATATACAGTCCGGCCCCCGGCCTAATTATTTTAACCCAATGTGGCCCAAGAGTCAAAAAGTTTGGGGACCACTGCTCTAAGGTGTATGGCTGGGGAATTAGAGTAAAAAGTGTAAAATTAGCTAAAAAAAAGTTAGCACTTTTGGTGCTAACTTTTTTAATTTCCTAATTTTTAAGTTTCTAATTTTACCTGGTAAGTTACACAAGTGTAATACCAGGTTAAATGACTGTAGGGTAAACAGTCGCAAAATTAGCTCAAAAAGTGTGCACTTTAATGGTAGCATGCTAGCATGCTAACGTTAACATGCTAACAGTTAGCTTGTTTCACATACACAAGTGTAACTTACCAGGTAAAATGACTGTAGGGTTAAACGGTTGCAAAATTAGCTCAAAAAGCTTGCACTTTAACGGTAGCATGCTAGCGCTACCATGCTAACAGTTAGCTGGTGTCACATAGCAAGTTATACGACTGCAAGGTGTGTTGCTGCGGGATTAGAGAACAAAGTGTCACATACCAAGTTATGTCTTGGCGCCACGCCGCTTTTAACACGTCCTCCTTTCAGCATCCACACTTTTTAAACGCACACACTCCCCCAGCAATCAACACGCACATTTAAAACACGTTTAAAAACACGTTTAAAACACGATTAAAAACACCTTCACACCCTCAGGAGTTGTCACTTCGTCTCAAGGTGTGACATTGAGAAGTTAGCATGTGTTAGCATGTCGCTGAAGATGTGCCGTTGTATGCAAATGAGGTCATGTGACTATGCTCGTCACATGACTGAGACAACTTGGCAATAATTGAAGCTTTGTTTGTTTGTTTGGCATTGAGAATGAAAACAACCTGTTAGCTAATCAATAATGTCAATGTCACATGCTAATCTCTTGTTAGCAGTAATGAGAGCAGAGTATTAAGTGTGAAGTTAGTAGAGTATTAAGTGTGAAGTTAGTAGAGTATGAAGTGAGAAGTTAGTAGAGTATTAAGTGTGAAGTTAGTAGAGTATTAAGTGAGAAGTTAGTAGAGTATTAAGTGTGAAGTTAGTAGAGTATTAAGTGTGAAGTTAGTAGAGTATTAAGTGTGAAGTTAGTAGAGTATTAAGTGTGAAGTTAGCAGAGTATTAAGTGTGAAGTTAGTAGAGTATTAAGTGTGAAGTTAGCAGAGTATTAAGTGTGAAGTTAGTAGAGTATTAAGTGTGAAATTAGTAGAGTATTAAGTGTGAAGTTAGCAGAGTATTAAGTGTGAAATTAGTAGAGTATTAAGTGTGAAGTTAGTAGAGTATTAAGTGTGAAGTTAGTAGAGTATTAAGTGTGAAGTTAGCAGAGTATTAAGTGTGAAGTTAGTAGAGTATTAAGTGTGAAGTTAGCAGAGTATTAAGTGAGAAGTTAGTAGAGTATTAAGTGTGAAGTTAGCAGAGTATTAAGTGAGAAGTTTGTAGAGTATTAAGTGTGCAGTTTGTAGAGTATTAAGTGTGAAGTTAGCAGTGTATTAAGTGAGAAGTTAGTAGAGTATTAAGTGTGAAGTTTGTAGAGTATTAAGTGTGAAGTTAGTAGAGTATTAAGTGTGACGTTAGTAGAGTATTAAGTGTGATGTTAGTAGAGTATTAAGTGTGAAGTTAGTAGAGTATTAAGTGTGAAATTAGTAGAGTATTAAGTGTGAAATTAGTAGAGTATTAAGTGTGAAGTTAGCAGAGTATTAAGTGTGAAATTAGTAGAGTATTAAGTGTGAAGTTAGTAGAGTATTAAGTGTGAAGTTAGTAGAGTATTAAGTGTGAAGTTAGTAGAGTATTAAGTGTGAAATTAGTAGAGTATTAAGTGTGAAGTTAGTAGAGTATTAAGTGTGAAATTAGTAGAGTATTAAGTGTGAAGTTAGTAGAGTATTAAGTGTGAAATTAGTAGAGTATTAAGTGTGAAGTTAGCAGAGTATTAAGTGTGAAGTTAGTAGAGTATTAAGTGTGAAATTAGTAGAGTATTAAGTGTGAAGTTAGCAGAGTATTAAGTGAGAAGTTAGTAGAGTATTAAGTGTGAAGTTTGCAGAGTATTAAGTGTGACGTTAGTAGAGTATTAAGTGTGAAATTAGTAGATTATTAAGTGTGAAGTTAGTAGAGTATTAAGTGTGAAATTAGTAGAGTATTAAGTGTGAAGTTAGTAGAGTATTAAGTGTGAAATTAGTAGAGTATTAAGTGTGAAGTTAGTAGAGTATTAAGTGTGAAGTTAGTAGAGTATTAAGTGTGAAGTTAGTAGAGTATTAAGTGTGAAATTAGTAGAGTATTAAGTGTGAAGTTAATAGAGTATTAAGTGTGAAGTTAGCAGAGTATTAAGTGTGAAGTTAGCAGAGTATTAAGTGTGAAATTAGTAGAGTATTAAGTGTGAAGTTTGTAGAGTATTAAGTGTGACGTTAGTAGAGTATTAAGTGTGAAGTTAGTAGAGTATTAAGTGTGAAATTAGTAGAGTATTAAGTGTGAAGTTAGTAGAGTATTAAGTGTGAAATTAGTAGAGTACTAAGTGTGAAGTTAGCAGAGTATTAAGTGTGAAGTTAGTAGAGTATTAAGTGTGAAATTAGTAGAGTATTAAGTGTGAAGTTAGTAGAGTATTAAGTGTGAAGTTAGTAGTGTATTAAGTGTGAAGTTAGTAGAGTATTATGTGTGAAGTTAGTAGAGTATTAAGTGTGAAGTTAGCAGTGTAGAGTATTAATTGTGAAGTTAGCAGAGTATTAAGTGTAAAATTAGTAGAGTATTAAGTGTGAAATTAGTAAAGTATTAAGTGTGAAATTAGTAGAGTATTAAGTGTGAAGTTAGCAGAGTACTAAGTGTGAAATTAGTAGAGTATTAAGTGTGAAGTTAGTAGAGTATTAAGTGTGAAGTTAGTAGAGTATTAAGTGTGAAGTTAGTAGAGTATTAAGTGTGAAGTTAGTAGAGTATTAAGTGTGAAGTTAGTAGAGTATTAAGTGTGAAATTAGTAGAGTATTAAGTGTGAAGTTAGTAGAGTATTAAGTGTGAAGTTAGTAGAGTATTAAGTGTGAAATTAGTAGAGTATTAAGTGTGAAATTAGTAGAGTATTAAGTGTGAAATTAGTAGAGTATTAAGTGTGAAATTAGTAGAGTATTAAGTGTGAAGTTAGTAGAGTATTAAGTGTGAAGTTAGTAGAGTATTAAGTGTGAAATTAGTAGAGTATTAAGTGTGAAGTTAGTAGAGTATTAAGTGTGAAATTAGTAGAGTATTAAGTGTGAAGTTAGTAGAGTATTAAGTGTGAAATTAGTAGAGTATTAAGTGTGAAGTTAGCAGAGTATTAAGTGTGAAGTTAGTAGAGTATTAAGTGTGAAGTTAGTAGAGTATTAAGTGTGAAATTAGTAGAGTATTAAGTGTGAAGTTAGTAGAGTATTAAGTGAGAAGTTAGTAGAGTATTAAGTGTGAAGTTAGTAGAGTATTAAGTGTGAAGTTAGTAGAGTATTAAGTGTGAAGTTAGTAGAGTATTAAGTGTGAAGTTAGCAGAGTATTAAGTGTGAAGTTAGTAGAGTATTAAGTGTGAAGTTAGCAGAGTATTAAGTGTGAAGTTAGTAGAGTATTAAGTGTGAAATTAGTAGAGTATTAAGTGTGAAGTTAGCAGAGTATTAAGTGTGAAATTAGTAGAGTATTAAGTGTGAAGTTAGTAGAGTATTAAGTGTGAAGTTAGTAGAGTATTAAGTGTGAAGTTAGCAGAGTATTAAGTGTGAAGTTAGTAGAGTATTAAGTGTGAAGTTAGCAGAGTATTAAGTGAGAAGTTAGTAGAGTATTAAGTGTGAAGTTAGCAGAGTATTAAGTGAGAAGTTTGTAGAGTATTAAGTGTGCAGTTTGTAGAGTATTAAGTGTGAAGTTAGCAGTGTATTAAGTGAGAAGTTAGTAGAGTATTAAGTGTGAAGTTTGTAGAGTATTAAGTGTGAAGTTAGTAGAGTATTAAGTGTGACGTTAGTAGAGTATTAAGTGTGATGTTAGTAGAGTATTAAGTGTGAAGTTAGTAGAGTATTAAGTGTGAAATTAGTAGAGTATTAAGTGTGAAATTAGTAGAGTATTAAGTGTGAAGTTAGCAGAGTATTAAGTGTGAAGTTAGTAGAGTATTAAGTGTGAAGTTAGTAGAGTATTAAGTGTGAAGTTAGTAGAGTATTAAGTGTGAAGTTAGTAGAGTATTAAGTGTGAAATTAGTAGAGTATTAAGTGTGAAGTTAGTAGAGTATTAAGTGTGAAATTAGTAGAGTATTAAGTGTGAAGTTAGTAGAGTATTAAGTGTGAAATTAGTAGAGTATTAAGTGTGAAGTTTGTAGAGTATTAAGTGTGACGTTAGTAGAGTATTAAGTGTGAAATTAGTAGAGTATTAAGTGTGAAGTTAGTAGAGTATTAAGTGTGAAATTAGTAGAGTATTAAGTGTGAAGTTAGTAGAGTATTAAGTGTGAAATTAGTAGAGTATTAAGTGTGAAGTTAGTAGAGTATTAAGTGTGAAGTTAGTAGAGTATTAAGTGTGAAGTTAGTAGAGTATTAAGTGTGAAATTAGTAGAGTATTAAGTGTGAAGTTAATAGAGTATTAAGTGTGAAGTTAGCAGAGTATTAAGTGTGAAGTTAGCAGAGTATTAAGTGAGAAGTTAGTAGAGTATTAAGTGTGAAGTTTGTAGAGTATTAAGTGTGACGTTAGTAGAGTATTAAGTGTGAAGTTAGTAGAGTATTAAGTGTGAAATTAGTAGAGTATTAAGTGTGAAGTTAGTAGAGTATTAAGTGTGAAATTAGTAGAGTACTAAGTGTGAAGTTAGCAGAGTATTAAGTGTGAAGTTAGTAGAGTATTAAGTGTGAAATTAGTAGAGTATTAAGTGTGAAGTTAGTAGAGTATTAAGTGTGAAGTTAGTAGTGTATTAAGTGTGAAGTTAGTAGAGTATTATGTGTGAAGTTAGTAGAGTATTAAGTGTGAAGTTAGCAGTGTAGAGTATTAATTGTGAAGTTAGCAGAGTATTAAGTGTAAAATTAGTAGAGTATTAAGTGTGAAATTAGTAAAGTATTAAGTGTGAAATTAGTAGAGTATTAAGTGTGAAGTTAGCAGAGTACTAAGTGTGAAATTAGTAGAGTATTAAGTGTGAAGTTAGTAGAGTATTAAGTGTGAAGTTAGTAGAGTATTAAGTGTGAAGTTAGTAGAGTATTAAGTGTGAAGTTAGTAGAGTATTAAGTGTGAAGTTAGTAGAGTATTAAGTGTGAAATTAGTAGAGTATTAAGTGTGAAGTTAGTAGAGTATTAAGTGTGAAGTTAGTAGAGTATTAAGTGTGAAATTAGTAGAGTATTAAGTGTGAAATTAGTAGAGTATTAAGTGTGAAATTAGTAGAGTATTAAGTGTGAAATTAGTAGAGTATTAAGTGTGAAATTAGTAGAGTATTAAGTGTGAAGTTAGTAGAGTATTAAGTGTGAAGTTAGTAGAGTATTAAGTGTGAAATTAGTAGAGTATTAAGTGTGAAGTTAGTAGAGTATTAAGTGTGAAATTAGTAGAGTATTAAGTGTGAAGTTAGTAGAGTATTAAGTGTGAAATTAGTAGAGTATTAAGTGTGAAGTTAGCAGAGTATTAAGTGTGAAGTTAGTAGAGTATTAAGTGTGAAGTTAGTAGAGTATTAAGTGTGAAATTAGTAGAGTATTAAGTGTGGAGTTAGCAGAGTATTAAGTGAGAAGTTAGTAGAGTATTAAGTGTGAAGTTTGTAGAGTATTAAGTGTGACGTTAGTAGAGTATTAAGTGTGACGTTAGTAGAGTATTAAGTGTGAAATTAGTAGAGTATTAAGTGTGAAGTTAGTAGAGTATTAAGTGTGAAATTAGTAGAGTATTAAGTGTGAAGTTAGTAGAGTATTAAGTGTGAAATTAGTAGAGTATTAAGTGTGAAGTTAGCAGAGTATTAAGTGTGAAGTTAGTAGAGTATTAAGTGTGAAGTTAGTAGAGTATTAAGTGTGAAATTAGTAGAGTATTAAGTGTGAAGTTAATAGAGTATTAAGTGTGAAGTTAGCAGAGTATTAAGTGTGAAGTTAGCAGAGTATTAAGTGAGAAGTTAGTAGAGTATTAAGTGTGAAGTTTGTAGAGTATTAAGTGTGACGTTAGTAGAGTATTAAGTGTGAAGTTAGTAGAGTATTAAGTGTGAAATTAGTAGAGTATTAAGTGTGAAGTTAGTAGAGTATTAAGTGTGAAATTAGTAGAGTACTAAGTGTGAAGTTAGCAGAGTATTAAGTGTGAAGTTAGTAGAGTATTAAGTGTGAAATTAGTAGAGTATTAAGTGTGAAATTAGTAGAGTATTAAGTGTGAAGTTAGCAGAGTATTAAGTGTGAAGTTAGCAGAGTATTAAGTGAGAAGTTAGTAGAGTATTAAGTGTGAAGTTTGTAGAGTATTAAGTGTGAAGTTAGTAGAGTATTAAGTGTGAAGTTAGTCGAGTATTAAGTGTGAAATTAGTAGAGTATTAAGTGTGAAGTTAGTAGAGTATTAAGTGTGAAATTAGTAGAGTATTAAGTGTGAAGTTAGTAGAGTATTAAGTGTGAAATTAGTAGAGTATTAAGTGTGAAGTTAGTAGAGTATTAAGTGTGAAGTTAGCAGTGTATTAAGTGTGAAGTTAGTAGAGTATTAAGTGTGAAGTTTGTAAAGTATTAAGTGTGACGTTAGTAGAGTATTAAGTGTGAAGTTAGTAGAGTATTAAGTGTGAAATTAGTAGAGTATTAAGTGTGAAGTTAGTAGAGTATTAAGTGTGAAATTAGTAGAGTATTAAGTGTGAAGTTAGCAGAGTATTAAGTGTGAAGTTAGTAGAGTATTAAGTGTGAAGTTAGCAGAGTATTAAGTGTGAAGTTAGCAGAGTATTAAGTGAGAAGTTAGTAGAGTATTAAGTGTGAAATTTGTAGAGTATTAAGTGTGAAGTTTGTAGAGTATTAAGTGTGAAGTTAGTAGAGTATTAAGTGTGACGTTAGTAGAGTATTAAGTGTGCAGTTAGTAGAGTATTAAGTGTGAAGTTAGTAGAGTATTAAGTGTGAAGTTAATAGAGTATTAAGTGTGAAGTTAGCAGAGTATTAAGTGTGAAGTTAGCAGAGTATTAAGTGTGAAGTTAGTAGAGTATTAAGTGTGAAGTTAATTAAGTGTCAGACTTACAGAGGAGGTGATAAAGTGATGTCACTCAGCAGCAAATGGCGACGATGACAAGACGTCACATTAAAGACGAGCACGCCATCTGTCAGCGTGACAGAACGCCTCCTCCGCTGACACGCCGGGCCTCACTTAACGCCACGCTAACCGCGCGCTGCCGCTAACATCGCTACAGCTATCATCATCGGAGGTGGGCGCAAAATGCTTGAATTCTTGAGAAGCACTGGTCTATTGTGCCCTTCCCATTTTCTTACCCGTCTAGTCCAAATTGAAACACGACCTCCTTATCTGCACTCCGCCTACCTTCTCTGAGACCTGGGGTCACGCCAACAGCAACCACGCGCTATTGTGACATTTTAGGCCATGTCGCCCATCCCTAAACATAGGAAGCAATGACACGGGCACACACACACACACACACACACACACACACACACACACACACACACACACACACACACACACACACACACACACACACACACACACACACACACACACACACACACACACACACATACACACACAAAGTGCTGAGTAGGAGGAGGAGCTTCAAAGTTCTGCTGATGGATTTTTCCCGCCTTCCAAAGGCGACTAATAGCCCGACGGAGGAATCCCGCGTGCTCGTGATGTCGCTCGCCTCTCGGGATTCATCCGCGCTCTAAAAAGATGAGATTGCGTGGCGTTCGCTTTCTGCCGCCGGTGCTGATCCAATTTAGAGGGTGCGCACGGCGAGGGGGCGGGGTCAAGAAGCGGCGTGCGGAAGGCGTTTGGCGCCGCATGCAAATGAGAAGCCAAATTGCTGCGATGTTAGAAGGACTAATTCAAAACTGGTGGCACAAACGCTGGTGGATGTTGCCAACAAACACGACGACAACAATTCTAGGACAATTATGACCGACATTCAAATAAAGTAGCGTAATAGGCCCAAGTATGCATTAAAACGAGGCAGAGGTTCTGTTTAACGAGTGTATTTCATATTTGTGGCTCCTGTAACGTTACACACACATCATATAGAGTCCATATTTACAGACGTCTTTGAAGGCCTCGTACCACTAATCACTGCCATGGATCAGATTGAGCAAATAATGTCTCTCCAGCTAATAAACTACAAAAGTTTCTACAAACCCCGTTTCCATATGAGTTGGGAAATTGTGTTAGATGTAAATATAAACGGAATACAATGATTTGCGAATCCTTTTCAAGCCATATTCAGTTGAATATGCTACAAAGACAACATATTTGATGTTCAAACTGATAAACATTTTTTTTTTTTTTGCAAATAATAATTAACTTAGAATTTCATGGCTGCAACACGTGCCAAAGTAGTTGGGAAAGGGCATGTTCACCACTGTGTTACATGGCCTTTCCTTTTAACAACACCCAGTAAACGATTGGGAACTGAGGAAACTAATTGTTGAAGCTTTGAAAGTGGAATTCTTTCCCATTCTTGTTTTATGTACAGCTTCAGCAGGGGGTCTCCGTTGTGGTATTTTACGCTTCATAATGAGCCACACATTTTCAATGGGGAGACAGGTCTGGACTGCAATCGGGCCAGGAAAGTACCCGCGCTCTTTTTTTTTTAACGAAGCCACGCTGTTGTAACACGTGCTGAATGTGGCTTGGCATTGTCTTGCTGAAATAAGCAGGGGCGTCCATGAAAAAGACGGCGCTTAGATGGCAACATATGTTGCTCCAAAAGCTGTATGTACCTTTCAGCATTAATGGTGCCTTCACAGATGTGTAAGTTACCCATGTCTTGGGCACTAATACACCCCCATACCATCACACATTAAGAGTGTTACTAAAACGGCCTTCTTTCATCTCCGTAATATCGCTAAAATTCGTTCCATCTTGTCCACTAGCAACGCTGAGATCATTATTCATGCGTTCGTTACGTCTCGTCTCGATTACTGTAACGTATTATTTTCGGGCCTCCCTATGTCTAGCATTAAAAGATTACAGATGGTACAAAATGCGGCTGCAAGACTTTTGACAAAAACAAGAAAGTTTGATCATATTACGCCTATACTGGCTCAGCTGCACTGGCTTCCTGTGCACTTAAGATGCGACTTTAAGGTTTTACTACTTACGTATAAAATACTACACGGTTTAGCTCCAGCCTATCTCGCCGATTGTATTGTACCATATGTCCCGACAAGAAATCTGCGTTCAAAGAACTCCGGCTTATTAGTGATTCCCAGAGCCAAAAAAAAGTCTGCGGGCTATAGAGCGTTTTCTATTCGGGCTCCAGTACTCTGGAATGCCCTCCCGGTAACAGTTAGAGATGCTACCTCAGTAGAAGCATTTAAGTCCCATCTTAAAACTCATTTGTATAATCTAGCCTTTAAATAGACCCCCCCTTTTTAGACCAGTTGATCTGCCGTTTCTTTTCTTCTCTCCTCTTCTCCCCTGTCCCTTGCGAGGGGGAGTTGCATAGGTCCGGTGGCCATGGATGAAGTGCTGGCTGTCCAGAGTCGGGACCCCGGGTGGACCACTAGCCTGTGCATCGGTTGGGGACATCTCTGCGCTGCTGACCCGTCTCCGCTCGGGATGGTTTCCTGTTGGCCCCGCTGTGGACTGGACTCCCGCTGATGTGTTGGATCCACTGTGGACTGGACTTTCACTATGTTATGTCAGACCCACTCGACATCCATTGCTTTCGGTCTCCCCTAGAGGGGGGGGGGGGGGTTACCCACATATGCGGTCCTCTCCAAGGTTTCTCATAGTCATTCACCGACGTCCCACTGGGGTGAGTTTTTCCTTGCCCGTATGTGGGCTCTGTACCGAGGATGTCGTTGTGGCTTGTACAGCCCTTTGAGACACTTGTGATTTAGGGCTATATAAATAAACATTGATTGATTGATTGACATGCTGCCTTTTACACTTTGCGTCGATAACAGTCTGGATGGTTCGCTTCCCCTTTGGTCCGGATGACACAATGTCGAATATTTCCAAAAACAATTTGAAATGTGGACTCGTCAGACCACAGAACACTTTTCCAGTTTGCATGAGTCCATCTTAGATGATCTCGGGCCCAGAGAAGCCGGCGGCGTTTCTGGGTGTTGTTGATAAATGGCTTTCGCTTTGCATAGTAGAGCTTTAACTTGCACTTACAGATGTAGCGACCAACTGTATTTAGTGACAGTGGGTTTCTGAAGTGTTCCTGAGCCCATGTGGTGATATCCTTTACACACTGATGTGGCTTGTTGATGCAGTACAGCCTGAGGGATGGAAGGTCACGGGCTTAGCTGCTTACGTGCAGTGATTTCTCCAGATTCTCTGAACCCTTTGATGATATTACGGAGCGTAGATGGTGAAATCCCTAAATTCCTTGCAATAGCTGCTTGAGAAAGGTTTTTCTTAAACTGTTCAACAATTTGCTCAGGCATTTGTTGACAAAGTGGTGACCCTCGCCCCATCCTTGTTTGTGAATGACTGAGCATTTCATGGAATCTACTTTTATACCCAATCATGGCACCCACCTGTTCCCAATTAGCCTGCACACCTGTGGGATGTTCCAAATAAGTGTTTGATGAGCATTCCTCAACTTTATCAGTATTTATTGCCACCTTTCCCAACTTCTTTGTCACGTGTTGCTGGCATCAAATTCTAAAGTTAATGATTATTTGCAAAAAAAAAAAAAAAAAGTTTATCAGTTTGATCATCAAATATGTTGTCTTTGTAGCATATTCAACTGAATATGGCTTGAAAAGGATTTGCAAATCATTGTATTCCGTTTATATTTACATCTAACACCATTTCCCAACTCATATGGAAACGGGGTTTGTAGAAGGATGAGGATATCAGTGGATTCTAGCATGTCTTAGCACTCTCTCAAACTTCTTCCAGCAAGTACCACCTCACAAAACACATTGCAAGCGCCACCGACTCAATAAAGAGTCCATATTTACAGACGTCTTTGAAGGCCTCGTGCCACTAATCACTGCCATAGATCAGATTGATTTGCTACAAAACACCCAATGTAACTTCCAGGTGTTTGGAGGAGTCTCCACCAAGTTCAGTACACACCTTTAGGGGACAGACGAGCACACGCCAGTAAAATGTGAGCAATATAAGCATAAAAACATGGCCGCCATGGAGCAAAATAAAGGACTGATGGTTATGAAAGGATGAATATTATCAGTCAATTCTAGCACCTCTCCTCAAGCAGGTTCTCAAACGTGTTCCAGCAGGTACCACCTCAGAAGAACACTTTGCACATTCCAAGTGCCACCGTAATGACCAACAATCAAATATTGTAGCATAGTAGGCCCAAGTACTCATTAAAAACAAGGCAGTATTTATTTATTTATTTATAGAAAAACATCATTGTTTCTTTTGTTAATATCAGAGTGTGTTCTGCAACAAGGTCATCCCTGGAAGCACACAGTTTATGCACAAATATACATCGTCATATAATATACACAATACAATACCTTTACTAAGCAGGTTGACATTTATAAAGAATGAATCTTTAAATCCACCAAATCAGTCTCACTAGCCTATTATTCAAAATGTGATGAAAGTATATTTCATATTTTACAACATTACACACAGTTTGAACAGTAACACTGTGTTTGTGTACAGGAAGATAAAACACTGTACTTAAATGAAGTGATTTTTTTGGGGCGTACTACTTTTTAAGAATCACTGTTCTAAGATAACATGTTTAAATAGCAACACACTTAACTTTTCATTTGTGCCGACTAGGGTTGTCTCCCATACCCATATTTTAGTACCGCTCCCAAAATGTATTTCCATATTTTTCTAAATAAAGTGGACCCACAAAAAAAATGTCATTATTGTCTTTAATTGAACAGCAAATGTTAGTGTAGATGAAACATATGTTTATTATTGTCATTTAGTCCTTAAATAAAATAGTGAACATACTAGACAACTTGTCTTTTAGTAGTAAGTAAACAAACAAAGACTCCTAATTAGTCTATGCAGTAACATATTGTGTCATTTATACACCTATTATTTTGTACACATTATCAGGGACAAACTGTAAAAATGTTTCATAATATCCACAATTTTTTGCACCATGATTAGGGAAGGTTGTTTGGATTGTGTCTAGGGTTGTCCCGATACCAATAGTTTGGTACCAGTACAGGTACCAACATTGTTTTCGATACTTTCTGTACTTTTCGATACTTTTCTAAATAAAAGGGACCACAAAAAAAATGTCATAATTGTCTTTATTGTAACAAAACATCTTAGTGTACATGAAACATATGTTTATTATTGTCATTTAGACCTTAAATAAAATACTGAACATACTAGACAACTTGTCTTTTAGTAGTAAGTAAACAAACAAAGACTCCTAATTAGTCTATGCAGTAACATATTGTGTCATTTATACACCTATTATTTTGTACACATTATGAGGGACAAACTGTAAAAATGTTTCATAATATCCACAATTTTTTGCATCATGATTAGGGAAGGTTGTTTGGATTGTGTCTAGGGTTGTCCCGATACCAATAGTTTGGTACCAGTACGGGTACCAACATTTTTTTCGATACTTTCGGTGCTTTTCAATGTCATTATTGTCCTTATTTGAACAAAAAATGTTAGTGTACATGAAACATATGTTTATTATTGTCATTTAGTCCTTCAATAAAATAGTGAACATACTAGACAACTTGTCTTTTAGTAGTAAGTAAACAAACAAAGACTCCTAATTAGTCTATGCAGTAACATATTGTGTCATTTATACACCTATTATTTTGTACACATTATGAGGGACAAACTGTAGAAATGTTTAAGAATATCCACAATTTTTTGCATCATGATTAGGGAAGGTTGTTTGGATTGTGTCTAGGGTTGTCCCGATACCAATAGTTTGGTACCAGTACGGGTACCAACATTTTTTTCGATACTTTCGGTGCTTTTCAATGTCATTATTGTCCTTATTTGAACAAAAAATGTTAGTGTACATGAAACATATGTTTATTATTGTCATTTAGACCTTAAATAAAATACTGAACATACTAGACAACTTGTCTTTTAGTAGTAAGTAAACAAACAAAGACTCCTAATTAGTCTATGCAGTAACATATTGTGTCATTTATACACCTATTATTTTGTACACATTATGAGGGACAAACTGTAGAAATGTTTAAGAATATCCACAATTTTTTGTATCATGATTAGGGAAGGTTGTTTGGATTGTGTCTAGGGTTGTCCCGATACCAATAGTTTGGTACCAGTACGGGTACCAACATTTTTTT
>NC_084742.1:59464156-59494156 GCF_033978785.1 Entelurus aequoreus | reverse complement strand
CTACATGCTAACTGTGGAAAAGGTTTTTCTTAGACACCCCCGGTGGCCACGATAACTCACAAAGTTCAGCTCATGACACAGTTCGGCGAATAATGCCGACACGTTTGTTACTGGATACTTTCAAATCCTCTTCGACTTTGGGGATTTTGCACATGTAAGTAATACAAATGATTTAATATTTGATTATTAAATAGACTGCTATAATTGTTTAATTAAGGACACTTATCATGTACTTCTAGGTTGTATGCTATCGTGTGCTTAGCTGTTGTGTAGCTGCTACTACCATGTTGTGAATGACGGGACTCAAACACACGAAAACACCGACCTTGTGTGCTTATTGGAGGACATGTAGACGTTTACTAACATGGCTTGTATCGCACATGTGACATACAAGTGGATACAATCCCATGTTTGCTGATTGATATCCAATATCAATATTGGATATCAAAAATAGGAGTGTCTCTATCCAATATCAATATCAATATTTTTGACACGAACGGAACGTATTTGATCTTGTTGATGTCAGCACTTTATAAATTAGTGGCGTCATATAAAGTATTATTAGTGTGATTATACTTCTATATGATATCAATGATGGATTATTGGGCTTTCCTGTATTGGACATCAAACTCCAATCAGACCAATCCGAGAGCACTGCGGCTCCTGGTTGTGGGCGGAGTCAACAATTAGGAGGGTTGAAGCTAATGAGCTGTGTGGTTAACGAGCCCGTGCACAAGAACATGTCAACACTTGCTGTCACACAGGTGTGTGTGTGTGTGTGTGTTCGTGTGTGTGTGTCTGTGTGTGTGTGTGTGTGTGAGATAAGAGCACTGTGGTTGGTATTTGGGCGTGCGATAAAGCAAGACGGCGGCAAAGATAGCGAGCTGAGCGCTGAGAGCAGGCGACACCTCACACTCCAACATCTTCAAATCTTTACTGGGAATTAAATTGCACACACTGCAGTCTATCTGCGTTTATTAATATTACAACACACAAATATTACTGTGAGGGGCAACAACATGGAAACATGTCGTCGGGTTTTTAAAATGTCATTATTGTCTTTATTGTAACAAAAAATGTTAGTGTAGATGAAACATATGTTTATTATTGTCATTTAGTCCTTCAATAAAATAGTGAACATACTAGACAACTTGTCTTTTAGTAGTAAGTAAACAAACAAACAAAGACTCCTAATTAGTCTATGCAGTAACATATTGTGTCATTTATACACCTATTATTTTGTACACATTATGAGGGACAAACTGTAAAAATGTTTCATAATATCCACAATTTTTTGCATCATGATTAGGGAAGGTTGTTTGGATTGTGTCTAGGGTTGTCCCGATACCAATAGTTTGGTACCAGTACGGGTACCAACATTTTTTTCGATACTTTCAGTGCTTTTCAATGTCATTATTGTCCTTATTTGAACAAAAAATGTTAGTGTACATGAAACATATGTTTATTATTGTCATTTAGTCCTTCAATAAAATAGTGAACATACTAGACAACTTGTCTTTTAGTAGTAAGTAAACAAACAAAGACTCCTAATTAGTCTATGCAGTAACATATTGTGTCATTTATACACCTATTATTTTGTACACATTATGAGGGACAAACTGTAAAAATGTTTCATAATATCCACAATTTTTTGCATCATGATTAGGGAAGGTTGTTTGGATTGTGTCTAGGGTTGTCCCGATACCAATAGTTTGGTACCAGTACGGGTACCAACATTTTTTTCGATACTTTCAGTGCTTTTCAATGTCATTATTGTCCTTATTTGAACAAAAAATGTTAGTGTACATGAAACATATGTTTATTATTGTCATTTAGTCCTTCAATAAAATAGTGAACATACTAGACAACTTGTCTTTTAGTAGTAAGTAAACAAACAAACAAAGACTCCTAATTAGTCTATGCAGTAACATATTGTGTCATTTATACACCTATTATTTTGTACACATTATGAGGGACAAACTGTGAAAATGTTTCATAATATCCACAATTTTTTGCATGATGATTAGGGAAGGTTGTTTGGATTGTGTCTAGGGTTGTCCCGATACCAATAGTTTGGTACCAGTACGGGTACCAACATTTTTTTCGATACTTTCAGTGCTTTTCAATGTCATTATTGTCCTTATTTGAACAAAAAATGTTAGTGTACATGAAACATATGTTTATTATTGTCATTTAGTCCTTCAATAAAATAGTGAACATACTAGACAACTTGTCTTTTAGTAGTAAACAAACAAACAAAGACTCCTAATTAGTCTATGCAGTAACATATTGTGTCATTTATACACCTATTATTTTGTACACATTATGAGGGACAAACTGTAAAAATGTTTCATAATATCCACAATTTTTTGCATCATGATTAGGGAAGGTTGTTTGGATTGTGTCTAGGGTTGTCCCGATACCAATAGTTTGGTACCAGTACGGGTACCAACATTTTTTTCGATGCTTTCGGTGCTTTTCGATACTTTTCTAAATAAAGGGGACCACAAAAAAAATGTCATTGTTGTCTTTATTGTAACAAAACATCTTAGTGTACATGAAACATGTTTATTATTGTCATTTAGTCCTTCAATAAAATAGTGAACATACTAGACAACTTGTCTTTTAGTAGTAAGTAAACAAACAAAGACTCCTAATTATTCTATGCAGTAACATATTGTGTCATTTATACACCTATTATTTTGTACACATTATCAGGGACAAACTGTAAATATGGATTATTAATCTACTTGTTCATTTTTGTCGACGACGCGCCGTCATGCCTGTAAAATAAAATTTAAAAAAACAACAACAAGTATAGTACTGTTTTTGATTCATTAGTACCGCGATACTATACTAGTACCGGTATACTATAAGAGTACCGGCATACTATAAGAGTGCTGGTATACTATACTAGTATCACTATACTATAATAGTACCAGCATACTATACTAGTACTGGTATATTATAATATACTAGTACTGGTATACTATACCAGTACTGGTATATTATAATATACTAGTACTGGTATACTATATCAGTACTAGTATATTATAATATACCAGTACCGGCATACTATAGTAGTACCGGTATACTATACTAGTACCGGCATACTATAAGAGTACCGGCATACTATAAGAGTGCTGGTATACTATACTAGTATCAGTATACTATACTAGTATTGGCATACTATAAGAGTACCGGCATACTATAAGAGTACTGGTATACTATACTAGTACCGGTATACTATACTAGTACCAGCATGCTATACTACTACATGTAAACAATACTAGTACCAGTAGACTATACTAGTACCGGTATACTATACTAGTACCGGCATACTATACCAGTACTGGTATATTATAATATACCAGTACCGGCATACTATAGTAGTACTGGTATACTATACTAGTACCGGCATACTATAAGAGTACCGGCATACTATAAGAGTGCTGGTATACTATACTAGTATCAGTATCCTATACTAGTTTTGGCATACTATAAGAGTGCTGGTATACTATACTAGAATCAGTATACTATACTAGTATCGGCATACTATAAGAGTACCAGCATACTATAAGAGTACTGGTATACTATACTAGTACTGGTATACTATACTAGTACCAGCATACTATACTACTACCGGTATACAATACTAGTACCGGTAAACTATACTAGTACCGGTATACTATACTAGTACCGGCATACTATACTAGTACTGGTATATTATAATATACTAGTACTGGTATACTATACCAGTACTGGTATATTATAATATACCAGTACCGGCATACTATAGTAGTACCGGTATACTATACTAGTACCGGCATACTATAAGAGTGCTGGTATACTATACTAGTATCAGTATACTATACTAGTATCGGCATACTATAAGAGTACCAGCATACTATAAGAGTACTGGTATACTATACTAGTACCGGTATACTATACTAGTACCAGCATACTATACTACTACCGGTATACAATACTAGTACCGGTATACTATACTAGTACCGGTATACTATACTAGTACCGGCATACTATACCAGTACTGGTATATTATAATATACTAGTACTGGTATACTATACCAGTAGTGGTATAGTATAGTATACCAGTACCGGCATACTATAGTAGTACCGGTATACTATACTAGTACCGGCATACTATAAGAGTACCGGCATACTATAAGAGTGCTGGTATACTATACTAGTATCAGTATACTATAATAGTATTGGCATACTATAAGAGTGCTGGTATACTATACTAGAATCAGTATACTATACTAGTATCGGCATACTATAAGAGTACCAGCATACTATAAGAGTACTGGTATACTATACTAGTACCGGTATGCTATACTAGTACCAGCATACTATACTACTACCGGTATACAATACTAGTACCGGTAAACTATACTAGTACCGGTATACTAAACTAGTACCGGCATACTATACTAGTACTGGTATATTATAATATACTACTACTGGTATAATATACCAGTACTGGTATAGTATAATATACCAGTACCGGCATACTATAGTAGTACCGGTATACTATGCTAGTACCGGCATACTATAAGAGTACCGGCATACTATAAGAGTGCTGGTATACTATACTAGTATCCGTATACTATACTAGTATTGTCATACTATAAGAGTGCTGGTATACTATACTAGAATCAGTATACTATACTAGTATCGGCATACTATAAGAGTACCAGCATACTATAAGAGTACTGGTATACTATACTAGTACCGGTATACTATACTAGTACCAGCATACTATACTACTACCGGTATACAATACTAGTACCGGTATACTATACTAGTACCAGTATACTATACTAGTACCGGCATACTATACTAGTACTGGTATATTATAATATACCAGTACTGGTATACTATACCAGTACTGGTATATTATAATATACCAGTACCGGCATACTATAGTAGTACCGGTATACTATGCTAGTACCGGCATACTATAAGAGTACCGGCATACTATAAGAGTGCTGGTATACTATACTAGTATCAGTATACTATACTAGTATATGCATACTATAAGAGTACCGGCATACTATAAGAGTACTGGTATACTATACTAGAATCAGTATACTATACTAGTATCGGCATACTATAAGAGTACCAGCATACTATAAGAGTACTGGTATACTATACTAGTACCGGTATACTATACTAGTACCAGCATACTATACTACTACCGGTATACAATACTAGTACCGGTAAACTATACTAGTACCGGTATACTATACTAGTACCGGCATACTATACTAGTACTGGTATATTATAATATACTAGTACTGGTATACTATACCAGTACTGGTATATTATAATATACCAGTACCGGCATACTATAGTAGTACCGGTATACTATACTAGTACCGGCATACTATAAGAGTGCTGGTATACTATACTAGTATCAGTATACTATACTAGTATCGGCATACTATAAGAGTACCAGCATACTATAAGAGTACTGGTATACTATACTAGTACCGGTATACTATACTAGTACCAGCATACTATACTACTACCGGTATACAATACTAGTACCGGTATACTATACTAGTACCGGTATACTATACTAGTACCGGCATACTATACCAGTACTGGTATATTATAATATACTAGTACTGGTATACTATACCAGTAGTGGTATAGTATAGTATACCAGTACCGGCATACTATAGTAGTACCGGTATACTATACTAGTACCGGCATACTATAAGAGTACCGGCATACTATAAGAGTGCTGGTATACTATACTAGTATCAGTATACTATAATAGTATTGGCATACTATAAGAGTGCTGGTATACTATACTAGAATCAGTATACTATACTAGTATCGGCATACTATAAGAGTACCAGCATACTATAAGAGTACTGGTATACTATACTAGTACCGGTATGCTATACTAGTACCAGCATACTATACTACTACCGGTATACAATACTAGTACCGGTAAACTATACTAGTACCGGTATACTAAACTAGTACCGGCATACTATACTAGTACTGGTATATTATAATATACTACTACTGGTATAATATACCAGTACTGGTATAGTATAATATACCAGTACCGGCATACTATAGTAGTACCGGTATACTATGCTAGTACCGGCATACTATAAGAGTACCGGCATACTATAAGAGTGCTGGTATACTATACTAGTATCCGTATACTATACTAGTATTGTCATACTATAAGAGTGCTGGTATACTATACTAGAATCAGTATACTATACTAGTATCGGCATACTATAAGAGTACCAGCATACTATAAGAGTACTGGTATACTATACTAGTACCGGTATACTATACTAGTACCAGCATACTATACTACTACCGGTATACAATACTAGTACCGGTAAACTATACTAGTACCGGTATACTATACTAGTACCGGCATACTATACTAGTACTGGTATATTATAATATACTAGTACTGGTATACTATACCAGTACTGGTATATTATAATATACCAGTACCGGCATACTATAGTAGTACCGGTATACTATACTAGTACCGGCATACTATAAGAGTGCTGGTATACTATACTAGTATCAGTATACTATACTAGTATCGGCATACTATAAGAGTACCAGCATACTATAAGAGTACTGGTATACTATACTAGTACCGGTATACTATACTAGTACCAGCATACTATACTACTACCGGTATACAATACTAGTACCGGTATACTATACTAGTACCGGTATACTATACTAGTACCGGCATACTATACCAGTACTGGTATATTATAATATACTAGTACTGGTATACTATACCAGTAGTGGTATAGTATAGTATACCAGTACCGGCATACTATAGTAGTACCGGTATACTATACTAGTACCGGCATACTATAAGAGTACCGGCATACTATAAGAGTGCTGGTATACTATACTAGTATCAGTATACTATAATAGTATTGGCATACTATAAGAGTGCTGGTATACTATACTAGAATCAGTATACTATACTAGTATCGGCATACTATAAGAGTACCAGCATACTATAAGAGTACTGGTATACTATACTAGTACCGGCATGCTATACTAGTACCAGCATACTATACTACTACCGGTATACAATACTAGTACCGGTAAACTATACTAGTACCGGTATACTAAACTAGTACCGGCATACTATACTAGTACTGGTATATTATAATATACTACTACTGGTATAATATACCAGTACTGGTATAGTATAATATACCAGTACCGGCATACTATAGTAGTACCGGTATACTATGCTAGTACCGGCATACTATAAGAGTACCGGCATACTATAAGAGTGCTGGTATACTATACTAGTATCCGTATACTATACTAGTATTGTCATACTATAAGAGTGCTGGTATACTATACTAGAATCAGTATACTATACTAGTATCGGCATACTATAAGAGTACCAGCATACTATAAGAGTACTGGTATACTATACTAGTACCGGTATACTATACTAGTACCAGCATACTATACTACTACCGGTATACAATACTAGTACCGGTATACTATACTAGTACCAGTATACTATACTAGTACCGGCATACTATACTAGTACTGGTATATTATAATATACCAGTACTGGTATACTATACCAGTACTGGTATATTATAATATACCAGTACCGGCATACTATAGTAGTACCGGTATACTATGCTAGTACCGGCATACTATAAGAGTACCGGCATACTATAAGAGTGCTGGTATACTATACTAGTATCAGTATACTATACTAGTATATGCATACTATAAGAGTACCGGCATACTATAAGAGTGCTGGTATACTATACTAGTATGGGGACGGCGTGGCGAAGTTGGTAGAGTGGCTGTGCCAGCAATCGGAGGGTTGCTGGTTACTGGGGTTCAATCCCCACCTTCTACCATCCTAGTCACGACCGTTGTGTCCTTGGGCAAGACACCTCACCCTTGCTCCTGATGGGTGCTGGTAGCGCCTTGCATGGCAGCTCCCTCCATCAGTGTGTGAATGTGTGTGTGAATGGGTGAATGTGGAAATAGTGTCAAAGCGCTTTGAGTACCTTGAAGGTAGAAAAGCGCTATACAAGTATAACCCATTTATCATTTATTTAGTATCAGTATACTATACTAGTATCGGCATACTATAAGAGTACCGACATACTATAAGAGCACTGGTATACTATACTAGTACCGGTATACTATACTAGTGCCAGCATACTATACAACTACCGGTATACTATACTAGTATCGGTATACTATACTAGTACTGGCATACTATACCAGTACCGGCATACTATAGTAGTACCGGTATACTATACTAGTACCGGCATACTATAAGAGTACCAGCATACTATAAGAGTGCTGGTATACTATACTATTATCGGTATACTATACTAGCACCGGCATACTATAAGAGTACCGGCATACTATAAGAGTACTGGTATACTATACTAGTACCGGTATACTATACTAGTACCAGCATACTATACTACTACCGGTATACAATACTAGTGCCGGTATACTATACTAGTACCAGCATACTGTACTAGTACCGGCATACACTACTAGTACCGGTGTACTATACTAGTACAGGTATATTATAATATACTAGTACCAGCATACTATACTAGCACTGGTATATTATAATATATTAGTACTGGCATATTATACTAGTACTGGTATACTATACTAGTTGCGGTATATTATAACATACTAGTACCGGCATACTATACTAGTACCAGTATAATATACTAGTTGTGGTATACTATACTATACTAGTACCGGCATACTATAAGAGTACCGGTATACTATACTATTACAGGTATACTATACTAGTACCAGCATACTATACTACTACCGGTATACAATACTAGTACCGGTATACTATACTAGTACTGGTATATTATACTATACTAGTACTGGTGTACTATACTAGTACCGACATATTATACTAGTACCGGTATACTATACTATACTAGTGCCAGCATACTCTAAGAGTACCAGTATACTATACTAGTATGGTATACTATACTAGTGCCAGCATACTAGACTAGTACCAGCATACTATACTAGTACTGCTATACTATATTATACTAGTACCGGAATACTATACTAGTACCGGTATACTATACTGTATTAGTACCGGTTTACTATACGAGTACCATTATACTATACTAGTACCGTTATCATTTACCTACCTATTATTTTGTCTACATCATGAGGGACAAACTGTAAAAATGGATTATTAATCTACTTGTTCATTTACTGTTAATATCTGCTTATTTTCTGTTTTAACATGTTCTATCTACACTTCTGTTAAAATGTAATAATCACTTATTCTTCTCTTCTTTGATACTTGACATTAGTTTTGGACGATACCACACATTTAGGTATGGATCCGATACCAAGTAGTTACAGGATCATACATTGGTCATATTCAAAGTCTTCATGTGTCCAGGGACATATTTACTGACTTTATAAACACAAAACTACGAACAATGGGAGACCGGGCTTTCTGCTCCGCCGCTCCCGGTCTGTGGAACGCTCTCCCTGACCACCTGAGGGCACCACAGACTGTGGATGCTTTTAAAAAAAGGCTTAAAAACCCTTCTTTTAAAAAAAGCCTTTTTTTTTAAGATATATGCATACTAGTTTTAGCTATTTGGCTGTTCTAGTTTTTATTTTTTATTCATTTTTTATTATCTGTCTATTTTTTATTTTTTTTTTTTTAATACACTGTAGCACTTTGAGGTTGTTTACTCAATGTAAAGTGTTTTTTTTTTTTTTTTACAAATAAAATCTATTATTATTATTAATATGAGTTAAATAGGAAAAATATTTTGTGACGATAAAAAATATCGTAGTAGTGTCAACTAGATACGTTCCTGGACTTGGTATCATTACAGTGGATGTCAGGTGTAGATCCACCCATGGTGTTTGTTTACATTGTGACGCCGGTGAGCTATTGTATCCTCCTACGGTGTGTAGTGAAGCATGTTTAGCTATTCCTCGTCCTCCAGTGATAATGCTACATATACGAAACGTACTTTACTTGTCACCACGGAGACCAGTATTAGTGATTTAGAAGGAGCTAAAACACTGTGGATGGACGTTAGCCATGTCTTAAAGCGGATCTTCCTGAGGGTGTTTCAGTGTTATAACTTCACCTTTATCTTGACTTTTTACACCAAAATGCGTCCATTCTCCCTTTTCTGTCTACACACTGTGTCTGCTTGTAAGTACTCTGTGTGTGTGCACTGCCGAACATGCTCCTCTGCACATAAAATCAGCAATGTCACGCCAGTAAAAAAATAATAATAATAAAATGGGGAAGCGGTACTTTTCTGACATAGTATAGTACCCTTTTTGATTCATTAGTACCGCGATACTATACTAGTACTGGTATACTATACTAGTACTGGTATACTATACTAGTACCGGTATACGGTACAACCCTAGCATGAAGTAACACACTGGTGTGTGTGTGTGTGTGTGTGTGTGTAGAAGGCCCATGGTGGCGTAATGACCCCCCAAGGGAGAAGGGCCCCAGGCCCCTCTGACTCCCCCTGTCAACTGAGGGATGAAGGAGGACGAAGACGAGGACGCAGGCGAAGGCGGCAGCTGTCGCCTCCTCAGGACAGTAATTGGCCGACGGCTCGCGCACGCCCAAAGTTGGCGCTGGCACGCCGAGGTGGTCATTAGCCACATCCCACCTGGCACAAGGAACCCCCCCATCCCCCACCGCCCTGTGTTCCTGCGGGCGCGTCTGTCACCCGCTCCTCGGCAAACGAGGCCCGGATGGCGGCGCTGGAGTGGCGGCTCCAAATCACACTTGACAGCTTGAGTGACGGCCTGAGTGACAGCCCCGTATGGGCACAGCCAGCCGTGGAAATATGGAGAATAATAAGACGCAGTGTCATCCACACAGCGCTGACAGAATGATGGGAGGCCACGCACGCCTCGCCACACAAAGTCATGTGACCACACCGGATGAGCACAAGTATTGGGACGGTGGGAGTTGTTCAGCTATTGGATCAGTTTCTATGTCATTTATTCAAACCTTTGGAACAAGATTTTGCACTGTTCTGTCCAATCGAAAATAATAATTGAAGTGACGGAATGTAGTATGAATGTACAAACCCCGTTTCCATATGAGTTGGGAAATGGTGTTGGATGTAAATATAAACGGAATACAATGATTTGCAAATCCTTTTCAAGCCATATTCAGTTGAATATGCTACAAAGACAACATATTTGATGTTTTTTTGCAAATAATCATTAACTTTAGAATTTGATGCCATCAACACGTAACAAAGAAGTTGGGAAAGGTGGCAATAAATACTGATAAAGTTGAGGAATGCTCATCAAACACTTATTTGGAACATCCCACAGGTGTGCAGGCTAATTGGGAACAGGTGGGTGCCATGATTGGGTATAAAAGTAGATTCCATGACATGCTCAGTCATTCACAAACAAGGATGGGGCGAGGGTCACCACTTTGTCAACAAATGCCTGAGCAAATTGTTGAACAGTTTAAGAACAACCTTTCCCAACCAGCTATTGCAAGGAATTTAGGGATGTCACCATCTACGCTCCGTAATATCATCAAAGGGTTCAGAGAATCTGGACAAATCACTGCACGTAAGCAGCTGAGCCCGTGACCTTCCATCCCTCAGGCTGTACTGCATCAACAAGCCACATCAGTGTGTAAAGGATATCACCACATGGGCTCAGGAACACTTCAGAAACCCACTGTCAGTAACTACAGTTGGTCGCTACATCTGTAAGTGCAAGTTAAAACTCTACTATGCAAGGCGAAAACCGTTTATCAACAACACCCAGAAACGCCGTCGGCTTCGCTGGGCCTGAGCTCATCTAATATGGACTGATACAAAGTGGAAAAGTGTTCTGTGGTCTGACGAGTCCACATTTCAAATTGTTTTTGGAAACTGTGGACGTCGTGTCCTCCGGACCAAAGAGGAAAAGAACCATCCGGATTGTTCTAGGCGCAAAGTGTAAAAGGCAGCATGTGTGATGGTATGGGGGTGTATTAGTGCCCAAGACATGGGTAACTTACACATATGTGAGGGCGCCATTAATGCTGAAAGGTACATACAGCTTTTGGAGCAACATATGTTGCCATCCAAGCAACGTTGCCATGGACGCCCCTGCTTATTTTAGCAAGACAATGCCAAGCCACGTGTTACATCAACGTGGCTTCATAGTAAAAGAGTGCGGGTACTAGACTGGCCTGCCTGTAGTCCAGACCTGTCTCCCATTGAAAATGTGTGAAGCCTAAAATAGCACAAGGGAGACCCCCGGACTGTTGAACAACTTAAGCTGTACATCAAGCAAGAATGGGAAAGAATTCCACCTGAGAAGCTTCAAAAATGTGTCTCCTCAGTTCCCAAACCTTTACTGAGTGTTGTTAAAAGGAAAGGCCATGTAACACAGTGGTGAACATGCCCTTTCCCAACTACTTTGGCACGTGTTGCAGCCATGAAATTCTAAGTTAATTATTATTTGCAAAAAAAAAAAAAAGTTTATGAGTTTGAACATCAAATATGTTGTCTTTGTACCATATTCAACTGAATATGGGTTGAAAATGATTTGCAAATCATTGTATTCCGTTTATATTTACATCTAACACAATTTCCCAACTCATATGGAAACGGGGTTTGTAAGAATAGTTTGAATGTTGAAGAGTTTGAATTTCCAGGAAAACCAGAATTTGGTTTGGAACCTGGGAAAGTGTTAGTTTGAAGGTCCAGGATGAGTGGAATGTGTTGATGTTGGAATGCTTTGAATAGGTTGAAAAATGTGGGAATTGTGCAACTTGGAAAAATGTTCCATTCATTTTAATGGGAACTTCCTGGAAATTTGGGAATTAAAAAAAAAAAATTATTAGAAGCATGAATGTCCTGAATGAGCTGAATTGGTTGGTGTTGGAATTGTTTAAATCGGTCAAGAAATGTTGAAGTAGTAACCATTTTTTAATTGAGAAATTGTATTATGGAATTCCTGGAATTTCAAGAAAACCGGGAATGTTTCTAGTTCCTAAACCAACTTGTTTTTTTGTCACACCATTAGAGGCACTTTGCTTTCCAGTGGCAAACATGTGGTTTTACATGACAATAATGTGGAAACCTAATTAAACAAGATGAGGCTTTGAAGGCAAATGACCTGTGGGGTTCCTCAGAGGTCAATTCTAGAACCCCTATCGATCATCTAGGCCAGCTAATACGCGGGTACTGAATGTCCTACAGACGACGCTCTAATCGCTGGCGGCAGGTGACGCTGGCCTGTGCGGCGGCATGGAACAGATCAGCGTGTGGATGCAAAATCACTTTCTTCCGACAAAACGGGTTGTCTGGGGCCACAGAAGGAAAGGGAAAGTCTTATCAGTTCCCTGGGACATTCTCTCTTAAAATTAATCATCTGGATAGAAATCTAGCGGGAACTTTAAGAGTCACATTAAATCAACGAGAACAGCTGCTTTTTTTTTTTACCACCTGAAACCTTTTCCAAAATCAGAGCAGGCCTTTGGAGAGACTAATCTGGGATGACCCGTTGCCCGGATCAGGTTTTGTTTCAGTTTAAGACTCTCTTAGTTTTGTTTAAGCTCCCCTGGGTTTGTGTTTTTTTGTTGCCATGGGTGCTGATTATTACTGGTCGGACGCTCACTAATCAGAGGCAAGTGAAAATAATCAGCACCCAAGAAACACAAACAGAACTAGGAGAGTCTTAAACTAAAACAAAACCTGATCCGGGCAACGGATCGTCACACTAATCCATGCCTTTGTCTCCAGCAGGTTGGACTACTCACTGGGCTCTCCAAACCAGCTGCAGTACATCCAGAATGCTGCTGCTCGAGTCCTGACTAGAAGCAGGAAATATGCCCATATTAGTCCGGTGCTTAGGTCACTTCCTGTCGCTCAACAAATGGACTTTAAAGGCAGCTCCTCTTGTGTTCAAGTCTGGCCATGGTCTATTGAGCCAGAGTCCACATGGGATGAACCATCTCTGCTAAAGTCTAGGGACAGAACTTCCAGAAGATGTGAGACAGGTTTCAACTTTGGCAATGTTCACATCCAGGCTTTAAACACTTATTTAATTGTTTTATCCACACTGTTTGACTTTAATTAGCGGTGTCAAAATATGGCGTTAACTGCGACCTAGGGTTGTCCCGATACCAATAGTTCGGTACCGGTACCAAAATGTATTTCGAAACTCTTGGGTGCTTTTCTAAATAAAAGGGGACCACAAAAAAAACGTCATTATTGTCCTTATTTGAACAAAAAATGTTAGTGTACATGAAACATATGTTTATTATTGTCATTTAGTCCTTAAATAAAATAGTGAACATACTAGACAACTTGTCTTTTAGTAGTAAGTAAACAAACAAAGACTCCTAATTAGTCTATGCAGTAACATATTGTGTCATTTATACACCTATTATTTTGTACACATTATGAGGGACAAACTGTAAAAAATGTATTAATAATCTACTTGTTCATTTACTGTTAATATCTGCTTATTTTCTGTTTTAACATGTTCTATCTACACTTCTGTTAAAATGTAATAATCACTTATTCTTCTCTTCTTTGATACTTGACATTAGTTTTGGATGATACCACACATTTAGGTATGGATCCGATACCAAGTAGTTACAGGATCATACATTGGTCATATTCAAAGTCCTCATGTGTCCAGGGACGTATTTCCTGACTTTATAAACACAAAGCTACGAACAATGGGAGACCGGGCTTTCTACTCCGCCGCTCCCAGTCTGTGGAACGCTCTCCCTAACCACCTGAGGGCACCACAGACTGTGGATGCTTTTAAAAAAGGCTTAAAAACCCTTCTTTTTAAAAAAGCCTTTTTTTTTTTTTTTTTTTTTTAGATATATGCATACTAGTTTTAGCTATTTGGCTGTTCTAGTTTTTATTTTATGTTTATTTTTTATTATCTTTCTATTTATTATTATTTTGTTTTTACATACTGTAGCACTTTGAGGTTGTTTACTCAATGTAAAGTGCTTTTTTTTTTACAAATAAAATCTATTATTATTATCATTAATATGAGTTTAATAAGAAAAAGATTTTGTGACGATAAAAAATATCGTAGTAGTGTCAACTAGATACGCTCCTGTACCTGGTATCATTACAGTGGATGTCAGGTGTAGATCCACCCATGGCGTTTGTTTACATTGTGACGCCGGTAAGCTATTGTATCGTCCTACGGTGTGTAGTGAAGCACGTTTAGCTATTCCTCGTCCTCCAGTGATAATGCTACTTGTAAGAAACTTATTTGTTTTTGTCTCATTAAGCATCTCTTCCTGAGGGTGTTTCAGTGTTATAACTTCACCTTTATCTTGACTTTTTACACCAAAATGCGTGCATTCTCCCTTTTCTGTCTACACACTGTGTCTGCTTGTAAGTACTCTGTGTGTGTGCGCTGCCCAACATGCTCCTCTGCTGGTAAAATCCAGCAATGTCACCACGTGACCACGAACTAATACATTTCAAACAGAGTATAGTAGCGTTTTTGATTCACTAGTAGCACGATACTACACTAGTGATGGTATACCGTACAACCCGACTACCCCCGACACATTTTTATGAGTCGAGAGTCCAAACGTTTCCTCATCGCTGGGTCTCGTCCAAACATTTGTTCCGGGAAAACGTTTTGAGTTGAAATCCTGACCACAGACAAACATTCCTGTCCTCGAGCCATGAATCATCATCTTTGTCTTTCTCTCTCCGACTTGACAGTGTCGAAGCGTGGCGTTGGGAAAACGGAACACGAGGGCCGAGGACAAAAGAGGCAAATGGAGGCGGAATATGAGAGGGGGGGGGGGGGGGGGGTGGGATTCAATATATTTTTAATCTATCAGATGTAATCAGATTACATGTCTGCCAGGAGCGACGTATTTCATAAGGAATAAGCAGTGTGGGGGGGGGGGTGGACGGACAGTTTGTCGGCGTGATGTACATCCACACTGACACCTTCTAATAAATGCACTGGGAGGCGCCCGCAGAAACACAACGCCGTGTAATCACTTTATCACCACAAACCCCAATTCCAATGCGGTCCCGGGCGAGCCCGGCCGGGGGGGGGGGGGGGGGCGGGGAAATTGAATTAAGTGTGAGGCGCACATGCTCGGGGAGAGCCAGGGACCGGAAGAATGGCGGGAGCCATTTGGAACACTTTGGTTTTTTGGCAGGACGGCTCGGGTTTCAGCAGCTGCCGGCTAACCACGCTAACGCTCGTCATGTTGCAGAGAGCCGGTGCTAATGCTAACAGCTAATAGCTCAGTGGCCTAGTGGTTAGAGCAGACCTTTGTGCGCCCCTGCCCGGCCAATCCTAAATTACAAAAATACATTTAAAAAAGTATCTATGTCGAGTGTGCAATACAACGGTGCTGCTTTTATTTTGAAAAGTGTTATTTATGGGCGTATGTGTAACCTGTGAGTGAAGGTGCACAGCGACAAGTGATGCACGGTTACCCCCCGAGACGCTAAAAAGAGGAAAGTTGATGACGAATGGCGTGTTTCCAACAAGACATGGACTGCCAAGTATTTCTTTACAGAAATGAAAGGTAAAGCCGTGTGCTTAATTTGTGGTACACAGGTTGCTGTGTTTAAAGAATATCATTTGAATCGCCACTATACGACCAAGCACGAGGAAAATACCGGAATCTGTCTGACGAAGAGTGCGCAAGGGAGGCTGATGCGTTGATGGTAAAACTGCAAACCCAACAAGGAGTTTTTGCCAAATGTCACACCCGCAGAGATGCAGCCGTCAGGACAAGTTTCGTCGTTTCGTCACAAAATCGCCAGAAAAAGTAAGGCGTTTTCTGACGGAGAGTTTATTAAGGAGTGCTTATTGGACTCTGTTGCGCTGATATGCCCGGAGAAGAGGGGCGCATTTGACAACGTGTCACTCTCCCGACGCACCGTAACGAGGCGGGTTGAGAGCATCGCTGGAAACTTAAGCTGAAGAACAGGACGGCCGAACTTTGACTGTTTTTCGCTGGCTTTGGATGAGAGCTGCGATGTACGTGACACCGCCCAGCTGCTCATCTTCTTACGTGGGATAACTGCAGACTTTCAAATCACGGAGGAGCTGGCAGCCATGCAGTCAATTAAAGGGACAACCACAGGTAATGACTTGTTCACATAGGTAAATGCGAGTTTGGACATGTTAGGACTGAAATGGGACAAGCTGGCAGGTGTGACAACAGATGGTTGTCCAAATCTGACGGGGAAAAATGTTGGACTTTTGAAGAGGATGCAGGATAAAGTGACAGAAATTGACATTTTTGCATTGTATTATACATCAGGAAGTGTTGTGTAAAACTGTTAAAAATAAAACCATCAAAAGCAATCTGCTTTTGTATAAAGTTAAGTTAGGTTAAATACAATTATTATTATTATTATTATTATTTATCTTACGGTATGTCCAAAATAATTTGAGCAACATTTAATTGAAATATTGTCGGTGTGGCCCTCCAGCAGTGCTCGGGTTGCTCATGTGGCCCCCGGTAAAAAATAATTGCCTACTCCTTGGTTAGAGTGTCCGCCCTGAGATGGGTTGGTCGTGAGTTCAAAACCCCGGCCGAGTCATACCAAAGACTATAAAAATGGGAGCCATTACCTCCCTGCTTGGCACTCTGCACCAAGGCTTGGAATTGGGGGTTAAATCACCAAAAATTGATTCCCGGGCGCGGCCACCGCTGCTGCTCACTGCTCCCCTCACCTCCCAGGGGGTGATCAAGGATGATGGGTCAAATGCAGAGAATAATTTCACCACACCTAGTGTGTGTGTCTGACAATCATTGCTACTTTAACTTTAACTTAACTCTAATGGCTGAGTAGCTCCTTCAGCAACACCAACAATGCAGGGGGGGGGGAGTCGTAAGACTTCATAATACACAAGGTTGTCCCTCCTTTTTCCTGGCCAAATGGACTTTTTTTTTCGCAGTTACAGCATAAAAAACTGTTTACCATTGATTGATTGATTGATTGAAACTTGTATTAGTAGATTGCACAGTACAGTACATATTCCGTACAATTGACCACTAAATGGCAACACCCGGATACGTTTTTCAACTTGTTTGAGTCCGGGTTCCACGTTAATCAATTCATGGTACAAATATTTCATACAGAATCACTCATAAAAAGATATATTTTAAAGACAGAAAGTTGCAGGAATGTACACATTATGCCATGCTTACATCTCATTGTGCAACATGTGAATGTTTTAAATTATTTCTTGCATAGTGACTGAATGATGCTCTCCCTTGATTCGAGTTTACTCTGGGAACCGCTAACAGATTGGTCTCAGAAGATCTTAGGGATCTAGAGGGCTTATATAGTGGGAGCATATCAGTAATATACTTGGGCCCTAGACCATGTAGCATACTTGCCAACCCTCCCATTTTTAGCGGGAGAATCCCGGTATTCAGCGCCTCTCCCGACAACCTCCCGGCAGAGATTTTCTCCCGACAAACTCCTGGTATTCAGCCGGAGCTGGAGGCCACGCCCCCTCCAGCTCAATGCGGACCTGAGACTGAGTGGGGACAGCCTGTTCTCACGTCCGCTTTCCCACAATATAAACAGCTTGCCTGCCCAATGACGTCATAACATCTAGGGCTTTTAGAGAGTAGAGTGCACAAACAACTGCGCACACAACAAGGAGACGAAGCAGAAGAACGAGGAAATTACAGACATGGCGACGCCGTCGACGAGCAAGATGAAGAAATACGCTTGCAAGTTCCAAAACGAATGGAAACAAGAATTTCAGTTCATCCAAGACCAGGGGAAGGTGTATGTTGCCTGTAAATATGTAAAACAGACTTCTCCATTGAACACGGTGGCCGAAATGATATACTCATCATGAACGGAGAAGTTAAACAGGACAATACTGCCATCTAATGGATAGCCACCGGAACACTGAAATTCAAGTATTTCTTTTATGTAAATAAAATAAATAAATATATATGAAATACTCGAGTTGGTGAATTCTAGCTGTAAATAACCACGCCCCCAACAACGCCCCCCACCCCCGACCAAGCCTCCCGCCCACCCCCTACCCGATATTGGAGGTCTCAAGGTTGGCAAGTATGCCTTGTAGTGATTTATATGAGAGCAGGAGGATTTTGAAATCAGTTCTCTGATGTACAGGGAGCCAATGTAAGGATTTAAGAATTGCTGTAATGTGCTCACATTTTTTAGTCTTTGTTACAACTCTAGCAGCAGCGTTCTGAACAAGCTGTAGCTGCCTGACAGTTTTTTTGGGAAGACCTGCAAGGAAACCATTACAATAGTCTAGCCTACTGGTAATAAAGGCATGTACAAGTTTTTCAAAGTCTTGAGCTGACATGAGCCCTCTAAGTCTTGTTACATTTTTGAGGTGATAGTAGGCCGATTTTGTTACTGATTTGATGTGACTGTCGAAATGTAAATCAGAATCTAAAATAACCCCAAGATTTCTGGCTTTATTTGAGGTTTTCAGGGACAGTGATTGAAGGTGTTGGACGACTTTAAACCTTTCTTTTTTAGCACCAAAAACAATGATCTCAGTTTTATCGTCATTTAGTTGTAGGACATGTTGGCACATCCAGTGTTTGACTTGCTCAATGCACTGGCACAGAAGATCTATGGGGCGATAGTCATTTGGTGATAGCGCTACATAGATTTGGGTGTCATCGGCATAGCAATGATGGTCAATGTTATTATTTTGCATGATTTGTCCTAGTGGGAGCATATAGATGTTAAATAAAGTCGGCCCCAAGATTGAACCTTGGGGGACTCCACACGTTACGTTGGTTGGTTCTGATACAAAGTCACCAATGGAAACAAAATAGTTCCTATCTTGTAGATAGGACTTGAACCAGCTTAAAACTGTGCCTGAGATCCCCACCCAGTTTTCCAACCTGTCCAAAAGTATTGAGTGGTCGACAAAGTCAAATGCAGCACTGAGGTCCAATAGCATTAATACTGAAGTTTTGCCAGAGTCTGTGTTTAGACGGATGTCATTTATAACTTTAAGAAGGGCCGTCTCTGTGCTATGAAGAGGTCGAAATCCTGACTGGAAGTTGTTGTGGCAGCCAGTAGAAGCCAAGAAGTGATTTAGTTGTTGGAGGACAACTTTCTCAATTATTTTACTTATGAATGGTAGATTTGAAATTGGTCTGTAGTTGTTGATAACAGAGGCATCTAGGCTCTGCTTTTTTAGAGAGGTTTAATGACCGCAGTTTTGAAAGCCTTTGGGAAATTGCCCGATTGAATGGAATTATTAACTATTTGCAAGATGTCTGTTGATAGGCAGTCAAAAACATTCTTAAAGAAGTTGGTAGGTAAAACATAAAGGCAGCAGGTGGATGACTTTAGAGCTGTCACCGTTTCCACTAGACTTTTAGAGTCTATGGCATTAAAGCTTGCCATCATTGCTGTGTTACTCTTGCCTAAATGGGTTGGTGATCCAACTTTTTTACTTGAGATAATTTCAGATTTAATAATGTGAAAAACTCATTTAAAAGGCCATAAAAAGGGGTTTTGCTATAACAATGAACATATTTAATTAATTAATTACTCCTACTTCGCGGAAAGTCCTGGGACCGATTGATAAGCGATGGACATGCTAACTCCAAACATGCTAACTCCATTAAATCAAAGACCTCTTTGGCGGCGTGACTCAAAAGTGAAGCTTGCTGCTCAGGTGTACCTAATGAAGTGTCCGGTGAGTGTGCACAGGCTGCTCAGGTGTACCTAATGAAGTGTCCAGTGAGACTGCACAGGCGTACCTAATTAAGTGTCCGTGAGTGTGCACAGGCCGCTCAGGTGTACCTAATGATGTGTCCGGTGAGTGTGCACAGGCCGCTCAGGTGTACCTAATGAAGTGTCCAGTGAGAGTGCGCACAGGCTGCTCTGGTGTACCTAATGAAGTGTCCAGTGTGTGTGCACAGGCTGCTCAGGTGTACCTAATGAAGTGTCCGGTGTGTGTGCACAGGCTGCTCGGGTGTACCTAATGAAGTGTCTGGCGAGACTGCACAACTGTACCTAATGAAGTGTCCGGTGTGTGTGCACAGGCTGCTCAGGTGTACCTAATGAAGTGTCCAGTGAGAGTGCGCACAGGCTGCTCGGGTGTACCTAACGAAGTGTCCAGTGTGTGTGAACAGGCTGCTCAGGTGTACCTAATGAAGTGTCCGGTGAGTGTGCACAGGTGTACCTAATGAAGTGTCCGGTGAGTGTGCACAGGCTGCTCAGGTGTACCTAATGAAGTGTCCGGTGAGTGTGCACAGGCTGCTCAGGTATACCTAATGAAGTGTCCGGTGAGACTGCACAGGTGTACCTAATGAAGTTTCCGGTGAGTGTGCACAGGCTGCTCAGGTGTACCTAATAAAGTGTCCAGTGAGTGTGCACAGGTGTACCGAATGAAGTGTCCGGTGAGTGTGCACAGGCTGCTCAGGTGTACCTAATGAAGTGTCCGGTGAGTGTGCACAGGTGTACCTAATGAAGTGTCCGGTGAGTGTGCACAGGCTGTCTGGTGTACCTAATGAAGTGTCCGGTGATTGTGCACAGGTGTACCTAATGAAGTGTCCGGTGAGTGTGCACAGGCTGCTCAGGTGTACCTAATGAAGTGTCCGGTGAGAGTGCACAGGCTGCTCAGATGTACCTAATGAAGTGTCCGGTGAGACTGCACAGGTGTACCTAATGAAGTGTACGGTGAGATTGCACAGGCGTACCTAATGAAGTGTCCGGTGAGATTGCACAGGCGTCCCTAATGAAGTGTCCGGTGAGATTGCACAGGCGTACCTAATGAAGTGTCCGGTGAGATTCCACAGGCGTACCTAATGAAGTGTCCGGTGAGATTGCACAGGCGTACCTAATGAAGTGTCCGGTGAGACTGCACAGGCGTACCTAATGAAGTGTCCGGTGAGTGTGCACAGGCCGCTCAGGTGTACCTAACGAAGTGTCCGGTGATGCACAGGCGTACCTAATGAAGTGTCCGGTGAGATTGCACAGGCGTACCTAATGAAGTGTCCGGTGAGTGTGCACAGGCTGCTCAGGTGTACCTAATGAAGTGTCCGGTGAGATTGCACAGGCGTACCTAATGAAGTGTCCAGTGAGATTGCAGAAGCGTACCTAATGAAGTGTCCGGTGAGATTGCAGAGGCGTACCTAATGAAGTGTCCGGTGAGATTGCACAGGCGTCCCTAATGAAGTGTCCGGTGAGATTGCACAGGCGTACCTAATGAAGTGTCCTGTGAGATTGCACAGGCGTACCTAATGAAGTGTCCGGTGAGATTGCACAGGCGTACCTAATGAAGTGTCCGGTGAGATTGCACAGGCGTACCTAATGAAGTGTCCAGTGAGATTGCACAGGCGTACCTAATGAAGTGTCCGGTGAGTGTGCACAGGCCGCTCAGGTGTACCTAATGAAGTGTCCGGTGAGAGTGCACAGGCGTCCCTAATGAAGTGTCCGGTGAGATTGCCCAGGCGTATCTAATGAAGTGTCCGGTGAGATTGCACAGGCGTACCTAATGAAGTGTCCGGTGAGTGTGCACAGGCTGCTCAGGTGTACCTAATGAAGTGTCCGGTGAGATTGCACAGGCGTACCTAATGAAGTGTCCGGTGAGATTTCAGAGGCGTACCTAATGAAGTGTCCGGTGAGATTGCACAGGCGTACCTAATGAAGTGTCCGGTGAGATTGCAGAGGTGTACCTAATGAAGTGTCCGGTGAGACTACTCAGGTTTAGTCCTCCATGTTTGAGTCTTTAATCCCAAAGTCCTCGGCCACTCAATCTTGCAGGTTTGATGAAGTCGCTAATCTCTTTATCTGTGACGGGACACTTGGCGGTGCGGTCAAAGATCACACACACGTGAGGAGGACACAATCGCGCCCGTCGCAGCCTGCGACTTAAGATTAGCGCCCGGCGGGGTTTCCGGGGTCGCTGCCAGTTGGCGCAGCGGTGCATCGCTGTGGAAACAGGAAGTGGTGACTGCTGACAGATAAAGGCCTCGATTGTACACACACACACACACACACACACACACACACACACACACACACACACACACACACACACACACACACACACACACACACACACACACACACACACACACACACACACACACACACACACACACAAACGGTTGTGTCCAAGTCGTGGGACACAACTGTCAATCATCCATGAGTCTCAAGGAGGGGGCGGGGATCGGCATGAAGAGGGCGCCTCCAGTGGGCTTATGTGGTAAAGTCGTGATATCAAAATGACAGTGGAGGTATCGGCCCCTGGATGAGACCAAACCACACGCTGTTCAGTATCGTGGCCACTGATTGGCTCAGCCTGCAGCCCCGCCTACAAGAGTAAAGGGGACTATGTGGGTGTTGTTTTGTCAATAATGTTGAAAATATTTTCAGGCTCGAGCTATTTTGTGGAAATTCATTACCGGAACCAATTAACAACAATAAACAACATGATACATCACACATGCATGCATACAACATGATACATCACACATGCATGCATACAACATGATACATCACACATGCATGCATACAACATGATACATCACACATGCATGCATACAACATGATACATCACACATGCATGCATATAACATGATACATCACACATGCATGCATACAACATGATACATCACATATGCATGCATACAACATGATACATCACACATGCATGCATACAACATGATACATCATGTTGTATGAGGGGCCGTTAGGGACATTATTCAGAATTACCTCTTACATACACTACTGAAATGCTCTCACATAAACTGTGATGTTTTTCTCTCACACACCCTACTGAAACACTCTTATACACACTACTGAAACACTCTTATACACACTACTGAAACACTCTTATACACACTACTGAAACACTCTTATACACACTACTGAAACACTCTTATACACACTACTGAAACACTCTTATACACACTACTGAAACACTCTTATACACACTACTGAAACACTCTTATACACACTACTGAAACACTCTTATACACACTACTGAAACACTCTTATACACACTACTGAAACACTCTTATACACACTACTGAAACACTCTTATACACACTACTGAAATGCTCTCACATAAACAACTAAAATGTTTTTCTCTCACACACCCTACTGAAACACTCTTATACACTCTACTGAAACACTGTTATACACACTACTGAAACACACTTATACACACTACTGAAACACTCTTATACACACTACTGAAACACTCTTATACACACTACTGAAATGCTCTCACATGAACAACTGAAATGTTTTTCTCTCACACACACTACTGAAACACTCTTATACACACTACTGAAACACTCTTATACACACTACTGAAATGCTCTCACATAAACAACTGAAATGTTTTTCTCTCACACACACTACTGAAACACTCTTATACACACTACTGAAACACTCTTATAAACACTACTGAAACACTCTCACACACACTACTGAAACACTCTTATACACACCCTTCTGAAATGCTCTCACATAAACAACTGAAATCTTTTTCTCACACACACACATTACTGAAACACTCTTATACACACTACTGAAACACTCTTACATACACTGCTGAAATGCTCACACATAAACAACTAAAATGTTTTTCTCTCACACACCCTACTGAAACACTCTTATACACACTACTGAAACACTCTTATACACACTACTGAAACACTCTCACATAAACAACTGAAATGTTTTTGTCTCACACACCCTACTGAAACACTCTTATACACACTACTGAAATGCTCTTACGTACACTACTGAAATGCTCTCACATAAACAACTGAAATCTTTTTCTCACACACACTACTGAAACACTCTTATACACACTACTGAAACACTCTTATACACACTACTGAAATGCTCTCACATAAACAACTAAAATGTTTTTCTTTCGCACACCCTACTGAAACACTCTTATACACACTACTGAAACACTCTCATACACACTACTGAAATGCTCTCACATAAACAACTAAAATGTTTTTCTCTCACACACCCTACTGAAACACTCTCACACACACTACTGAAACACTCTTATACACACCCTTCTGAAATGCTCTCACATAAACAACTGAAATCTTTTTCTCACACACACACACTACTGAAACACTCTTATACACACTACTGAAACACTCTTACATACACTGCTGAAATGCTCACACATAAACAACTAAAATGTTTTTCTCTCACACACACTACTGAAACACTCTTATACACACAACTGAAACGCTCTTACATACACTACTGAAATGCTCTCACATAAACAACTAAAACGTTTTTCTCCCACACACCCGACTGAAACACTCTTATACACACTACTGAAACACTCTTATACACACTACTGAAATGCTCTCACATAAACAACTAAAATGTTTTTCTCCCACACACCCTACTGAAACACTCTCACACACCCTACTGAAACACTCTTATACACACTACTGAAATGCTCTCACATAAACAACTGAAATCTTTTTCTCACACACACACACACACACACACACACACACACACACACACACACACACACACACACACACACACACACACACACACACACACACACACACACACACACACACACACACACACACACACACTACTGAAACGCTCTTACATACACTACTGAAATGCTCTCACATAAACAACTAAAATGTTTTTCTCTCACACACCCTACTGAAACACTCTTATACACACTACTGAAACGCTCTTACATACACTACTGAAATGCTCTCACATAAACAACTGAAATCTTTTTCTCACACACACTACTGAAACACTCTTATACACACTACTGAAACACTCTTATACACACTACTGAAATGCTCTCACATAAACAACTAAAATGTTTTTCTCTCACACACCCTACTGAAACACTCTTATACACACTACTGAAATGCTCTCACATAAACAACTGAAATCTTTTTCTCACACACACACACACACACACACACACACACACACACACACACACACACACACACACACACACACACACACACACACACACACACACACACACACACACACTACTGAAACACTCTTATACACACTACTGAAACGCTCTTACATACACTACTGAAATGCTCACACATAACAACTAAAATGTTTTTCTCTCACACACCCTACTGAAACACTCTTATATACACTACTGAAACACTCTTATACACACTACTGAAATGCTCTCACATAAACAACTAAAATGTTTTTCCCTCACACACCCTACTGAAACACTCTTATACACACTACTGAAACACTCTTATACACACTACTGAAACACTCTTATACACACTACTGAAATGCTCTCACATAAACAACTAAACATTTTTTCTCTCACACACCCTACTGAAACACTCTTATACACACTACTGAAACACTCTTATACACACTACTGAAACACTCTTATACACACTACTGAAATGCTCTCACATGAACAACTGAAATGTTTTTCTCTCACACACACTACTGAAACACTCTTATACACACTACTGAAACACTCTTATACACACTACTGAAATGCTCTCACATAAACAACTAAAATGTTTTTCTCTCACACACCCTACTGAAACACTCTTATACACACTATTTAAATGCTCTCACATAAACAACTAAAATGTTTTTCTCTCACACACCCTACTGTAACACTCTTATACACACTACTGAAACACTCTTATACACACTACTGAAATGCTCTCACATAAACAACTGAAATGTTTTTTCTCTCACAGACCCTACTGAAACGCTCTTATACACACTACTGAAATGCTCTCACATAAACAACTAAAATGTTTTTCTCTCACACACCCTACTGAAACACTCTTATACACACTACTGAAACACTCTTGTACACACTACTGAAATGCTCTCACATAAACAACTGAAATGTTTTTCTGTCACAGACCCTACTGAAACGCTCTTATACACAGTACTGAAATGCTGTCACATAAACAACTGAAATCTTTTTCTCACACACACTACTGAAACACTCTTGTACACACTACTGAAACGCTCTTACATACACTACTGAAATGCTCTCACATAAACAACTAAAATGTTTTTCTCTCACACACCCTACTGAAACACTCTTATACACACTACTGAAACGCACTAATACACACTATTGAAATGCTCTCACATAAACAACTGAACTATTTTTCTCACACACACTACTGAAACACTCTTATACACACTACTGAAATGCTCTCACATAAACAACTGAAATATTTTTCTCACACACAAACTACTGAAACACTCTTATACACACTACTGAAACACTCTAATACACACTACTGAAACACTCTTACGTACACTACTAAAATGCTCTCACATAAACAACTGAAATCTTTTTCTCACACACACACTACTGAAACCCTCTTATACACACTACTGAAACACTCTCATACACACTACTGAAACACTCTTATACACACTACTGAAACACTCTTATACAAACTACTGAAACACTCTCATACACACTACTGAAACACTCTCATACACACTACTGAAACACTCTCATACACACTACTGAAACACTCTTATACACACTACTGAAACACTCTTATACACACTACTGAAACAGTCTTATACACACTACTGAAACACTCTCATACACACTACTGAAACACTCTCATACACACTACTGAAACACTCTTATACACACTACTGAAACACTCTTATACACACTACTGAAACACTCTTATACACAATACTGAAACACTCTTATACACACTACTGAAACACTCTTATACACACTACTGAAACACTCTCATACACAATACTGAAACACTCTTATACACACTACTAAAACACTCTTATACACACTACTGAAATGCTCTCACATAAACAACTGAAATCTTTTTCTCACACACACACACACACACACACACACACACACACACACACACACACACACACACACACACACACACACACACACACACACACACACACACACACACACACACACACACACACACTACTGAAACGCTCTTACATACACTACTGAAATGCTCTCACATAAACAACTAAAATGTTTTTCTCTCACACACCCTACTGAAACACTCTTATACACACTACTGAAACGCTCTTACATACACTACTGAAATGCTCTCACATAAACAACTGAAATCTTTTTCTCACACACACTACTGAAACACTCTTATACACACTACTGAAACACTCTTATACACACTACTGAAATGCTCTCACATAAACAACTAAAATGTTTTTCTCTCACACACCCTACTGAAACACTCTTATACACACTACTGAAATGCTCTCACATAAACAACTGAAATCTTTTTCTCACACACACACACACACACACACACACACACACACACACACACACACACACACACACACACACACACACACACACACACACACACACACACACACACACACACACACACTACTGAAACACTCTTATACACACTACTGAAACGCTCTTACATACACTACTGAAATGCTCACACATAACAACTAAAATGTTTTTCTCTCACACACCCTACTGAAACACTCTTATATACACTACTGAAACACTCTTATACACACTACTGAAATGCTCTCACATAAACAACTAAAATGTTTTTCCCTCACACACCCTACTGAAACACTCTTATACACACTACTGAAACACTCTTATACACACTACTGAAACACTCTTATACACACTACTGAAATGCTCTCACATAAACAACTAAACATTTTTTCTCTCACACACCCTACTGAAACACTCTTATACACACTACTGAAACACTCTTATACACACTACTGAAACACTCTTATACACACTACTGAAATGCTCTCACATGAACAACTGAAATGTTTTTCTCTCACACACACTACTGAAACACTCTTATACACACTACTGAAACACTCTTATACACACTACTGAAATGCTCTCACATAAACAACTAAAATGTTTTTCTCTCACACACCCTACTGAAACACTCTTATACACACTATTTAAATGCTCTCACATAAACAACTAAAATGTTTTTCTCTCACACACCCTACTGTAACACTCTTATACACACTACTGAAACACTCTTATACACACTACTGAAATGCTCTCACATAAACAACTGAAATGTTTTTTCTCTCACAGACCCTACTGAAACGCTCTTATACACACTACTGAAATGCTCTCACATAAACAACTAAAATGTTTTTCTCTCACACACCCTACTGAAACACTCTTATACACACTACTGAAACACTCTTGTACACACTACTGAAATGCTCTCACATAAACAACTGAAATGTTTTTCTGTCACAGACCCTACTGAAACGCTCTTATACACAGTACTGAAATGCTGTCACATAAACAACTGAAATCTTTTTCTCACACACACTACTGAAACACTCTTGTACACACTACTGAAACGCTCTTACATACACTACTGAAATGCTCTCACATAAACAACTAAAATGTTTTTCTCTCACACACCCTACTGAAACACTCTTATACACACTACTGAAACGCACTAATACACACTATTGAAATGCTCTCACATAAACAACTGAACTATTTTTCTCACACACACTACTGAAACACTCTTATACACACTACTGAAATGCTCTCACATAAACAACTGAAATATTTTTCTCACACACAAACTACTGAAACACTCTTATACACACTACTGAAACACTCTAATACACACTACTGAAACACTCTTACGTACACTACTAAAATGCTCTCACATAAACAACTGAAATCTTTTTCTCACACACACACTACTGAAACACTCTTATACACACTACTGAAACACTCTCATACACACTACTGAAACACTCTTATACACACTACTGAAACACTCTTATACAAACTACTGAAACACTCTCATACACACTACTGAAACACTCTCATACACACTACTGAAACACTCTCATACACACTACTGAAACACTCTTATACACACTA
>NC_084742.1:59451656-59459156 GCF_033978785.1 Entelurus aequoreus | reverse complement strand
AGATTCTACGGGAATTGCCAAAGATATTCAGAGCGGAATATTCAAAATGGCTTTTTGTGTTGTTCAGACAGATTGTCACATACTTTGTGGATTGTAAACACAATCGGATTTTGTTTAATATATAATGAAACAACCATAAAGCATATGAAGTCAACTTGTTTTTCCACTTTAAAACGGGGGATGTTCCACAATATCCACTTTAGCCTGCCGCCAAAAGCCGTTTTGTGGCGATTACAACTTTGACCACAGAATCAGCTGCTATGTAGAGTGGCACTTTCCATCATTTTCAGCAGACTGCACCAAGCATTTATCTATTGGTGATGTTTCTAACTAGCTTAGCTATTAGCATGCCTGCTCCTGGCTTGTTCTCGGTGTGTGACATGTTTAGCCTCGTCCTCCAGTGATAATTGTACTTGATGATGATATTTATAGTAAGAAAATGCAGTATTTGCCGGGAATCGGCGTCTATGATCGGCATTAAAAGGCATCAAATAGCGCTCACATTCTTTTCCACAAAAATCGGCCGATACTGAACAAAAACAATTCAATATGCCACAAATTTAAATATATACATTTTTCACAAAGTTTTTCTCATTACTTTTTGCATTTTTGCCGCTGCTGCTTCTATTTTTAATTTCTTTTAAATAAACTATTTTTTTTTTTAAAAATTTTAAATTTTTTTTATGAATGGGAATTGAAAAATAAATCCTGTATGCATTCATATATATATATATATATATATATATATATATATATATATATATATATATATATATATATATATATATATATATATATATACATATATATATATATATATATATATATATACATATATATATATATATATATATATATATATATATATATATATATATATATATATATATATACAGATGACCTCATCTCCTCACCACGGCACTAATTTTAATTTTAATTTTTTAAATTTGTTTAATCAATTTATTTTATAATTTGATAAAGTCAATACAACTGATTTAGCAATAATATGAATTTAAACTAATTTTATTAGGTAAATATGTAAAATGATTATTATTTTATTTTTTATTTTATAAACCTTTATTAATAAACTGCAACATTTACAAACAATCAAGAAGTAATAATAATCAAAATGAGTACAAAATATATACTGTATATATATACATATATATATATATATATATATATATATATATATATATATATATATATATATATATATATATATATATATATATATATATATATATATATATATACACACAGATGACCTCATCTCCTCACCACGACGCTAATTTAAATTTTTAAATTTTTTATTTGTTTAATCAATTTATTTTATAATTTGATAAAGTCAATACAACTGATTTAGCAATAATATGAATTTAATCAAATTTTATTAGGTAAATATGCAAAATTATTATTATTTCTTTTTAATTTTATTTTATAAACCTGTATTCATAAACTGCAACATTTACAAACAATCAAGAAATAATAATAATCAAAATGAGTACAAAAACAGTACAAATCAACACCAGGGGGTTGTAAACTCAAGAAAGTAACTAAAATATAATGCAATATAATGCAATATATATATATATATATATATATATATATATATATATATATATATATATATATATATATATATATATATATATATATATATATATATATATATATATATATATATATATATATATATACAGATGACCCCACATCCTCACCACGGCAGCCATTTTTAATTTTTTTTATTTGTTTAATCAATTTATTTTATAATTTGATAAAGTCAATACAACTGATTTAGCAATAATGTGAATTCAAACAAATTTTATTAGGTAAACGTGCAAAATTATCATTATTATTATAATTTTTTTAAATTTTATAAACCTTTATTCATAAACTGCAACATTTACAAACAATCAAGAAATAATAATAATCAAAATGAGTACAAAAACAGTACAAATCAGCACCAGGGGGTTGCAAACTCAATAAAGTATATATATATATATATATATATATATATATATATATATATATATATATATATATATATATATATATATATATATATATATATATATATATATATATATATATATAAAGGTACTGTATATTTAATGATCCATTATCCATGAAACAACACACAGTTTTTTCCTACGGGCCTGTCCATGGTCTTGTCTTTAAATATCGCAACTTTTGGTTCTGGTGTCGTAATATGACTACTGGTTCTGGTGTCGTAATATGAATACTGGTTCTGGTGTCGTAATATGACTACTGGTTCTGGTGTCGTAATATGAATATGGTCCGTTTTATCATTGCGGCTGACTAATGACTTTCATTGTTGTCACATTCAATACAGAACGAGAACAAAACTATTTTTTTACACGCACATTCGGAAGGTGATACATATAACCCCATTCGTCGCCGTTGACCTGACACATGAAACGTGACAAATTGGGTTTGCACACGCTCCACTTTAGCCGCCGGATTGGCAGTTGAACATCTTCAGACGTGTTTTGTGACGATCCCAACTCTGACCGCGGCGCCGGCTGCTACCCAGAGGAGCGCTTTCCATCATTTTCAGCAGGCTGCATTGCGAAATGATTGAACATCTCCTCGGCGGAGGTCATGACATCGCTTTTCAAGCGTTTGTTTCCGTCTCGCTGCTTCAAGCCGCGTCGCATTCCTGTCTCGTCTGGACTCACTTTGGCCCAATCAGCTGCTAAAGAGCGGCGCCGCCGTCACACCAGACCTCCATTAGCATATTTCCCATGATGCTCCACTCCTTACGCAGAAATGATGACCAACCAGGTCTTCCCGTGGTCAGAGTGCGGCGCGCGGGGCTGATCCCGAGACTAAGCGGCTTAGCGCTGCAGCGGGAAGCGTCCGCCGAGAGACAAAAACGACGGCGGCGCTAATAAGACTCGCGTGTGATCAACTTCTTCAATTAGGCAAATATGCAAATGAGACGGGGCAGCGCTGAAAATGCCACATCATGGGAGACGCTTCTAGAAGCTTCCATAGGGAAGGGAACAGTTAAGGTCACTCTCCGCCAAATACAACAATAAAACACGTACATGAAATAATATTTTAATTGGAGCAAAGTTTAGTCGATGAGAAACCAAACAATTGTTGTTTTTATGCTCAAATTCTGGCAACTTTTTTTTTACTGTAAAATCTACCATTGTTGTTTTTACTGGGACTTACTGTAAATGGAAAACTGTATCACTTGTATTTTTACAGTAAAATTCTGATAACTGAGCTCTGACTTTCTTTCTTTTTTTCATTACGGTGCATTACTGTAAATGTCATGACCATACCACTTTTATTCTCTGGTGACTGAGATGCCAGTGTTTCTTTTTTTTACTGTAAAATCTACGATTGTTGTTTTTACAGTGCATTACTGTGAATGTCATGACCATACCACTTTTATTTTCTTATGTTAAAATTCTGCTGACTGAGCTGCCAGTTTTTTTACTGTCAAATATACGATTGTTGTTTTTACAGGGCATTACTGTAAATGAAACCTGTACTTTTACGGTAAAATTCTGATAACTGAGCTCCGACTTTTTTTTTTTTTTAGGGGTAAAATCTACTGACTTTTTTCATTACGGTGCATTACTGTAAATGTCAAGACCATACCACTTTTATTCTCTGGTGACTGAGATGCCAGTGTGTTTTTTTTTTTTACTGTAAAATCTAAGATTGTTTTTACAGTGCATTATTGTAAATGAAAAACTGTATCACTTGTACTTTTACAGTAAAATTCTGACAACTGATCTCCGACTTTTTTTTAACCGTAAAAATATACTGCCTTTTTTCTTTTAAATTACTGTAAATGTCATCACCATACCACTTTTATTTTCTTACGGTAAAATTCTGCCGACTGAGCTGCCAGTTTTTTTACTGTCGAATATACGATTGTTGTTTTTACAGTGCGTTACTGTAAATGGGAAAACAGTACTACTTTTATTTTACTGTAAAATTCTGGCGACTCGGAGGCCACTTGTTGTTTTTTTACTGTAAAATCTACAGACGTTTTTACAGGGCATTACTGTAAATGACAAAACTGTACCACTGCTATTTTATGTTAAAATGCTGGCAATTAAGCTGCCAGTTTTTTACTGTAAAATCTACCATTGTTGTTTTTACTGTGAATTATTGTTAATGGAAAACTGTATCACTTGTATTTTTACAGTAAAATTCTGATAACTGAGCCCTGACTTTCTTTTTTTTTTTTTTTTAAACAGTGCATTACTGTAAATGTCATGACCATACCACTTTTATTTTCTTACGGTAAAATTCTGCCGACTGAGCTGCCAGTTTTTTTTACTGTCAAATATATTATTGTTGTTTTTACAGTGCTTTACTGTAATTGGGAAAACAGTACTACTTTTATTTTACTGTAAAATTCTGGCGACTCGGAGGCCACTTGTTGTTTTTTTTACTGTAAAATCTACAGCCGTTGTTTTTACAGGGAATTACTGTAAATGACAAAACGGTACCCCTGCTATTTTACGTTAAAATTCTGGCAATTAAGCTGCCAGTTTTTTTTACTGTAAAATCTACCATTGTGGTTTTTACAGTGCATTACTGTAAATGAAACCTGTACCGCTTGTACGTTTACGGTAAAATTCTGATAACTGAGCTCCGACTTTTTTGGGGGGCTAAAATCTACTGACTTTTTTCATTACGGTGCGTTACTGTAAATGTCAAGACCATACCACTTTTATTCTCTGGTGACAGAGATGCCAGTGTTTTTTTTTTTTTTTAATGTAAAATCTAAGATTGTTGTATCACTTGTACAACTGATCTCCGACTTTTTTTAACCGTAAAAATCTACTGGCTTTATTGTTATTTTATATTTTTTTTTTTACAGTGCATTACTGTAAATGTCAAGACGATACCACTTTTATTCTCTTACGGTAAAATTCCGGCGACTGAGATGCCAGTTTTTTACTGTAAAATCTACCATTGTTGTTTTTACAGTGCGTTACTGGGAAAACAGTACCACTTTTATTTTACGATCAAATTCTGGCGACTCGGAGGGCAGTTTTTTGTTTTGCTGTAAAATCTACAGCTGTGGTTTTCACAGGGCATTACTGTAAATGACAAAACGGAAGATCTGCTATTTTACGATAAAATTCTAGCAATTAAGCTGCCAGTTTTTTATTGCAAAATCTATGATTGTTGTTTTTACAGTGCATTACTGTAAATGAAAACCTGTATCACTTGTATTTTATGGTACATTTTGGCTACTGAGCTCCGACATTTTTTTACCGTAAAATCTACTGACTTTAAAAAAAAAAAAAAACTTTTATGGTGCATTACTATTATCGGAAAAACGGGACCGCTTTTATTTTGAAGGTAACATTTGGGCCAGTATGTAAGCGAACTTATTTATACTCGTCTGAACAAACTGCTTTCATCTTGTCAAATACTTTTTATTGACGTATTTCGCCAGGGAGGCAAACAGGAAGAGGGTTTTCAAGCTCTGACTTATCCTCGGCACGATCCCGAGTAGATGCCCTAAACACTTCCTGCGTTACGTGCAATACGTACAACTAGCCGGGGCATAAACATGTGATCGCTTCACTCTGCAAGAACTCTATTGATTTTGTGGTCAAAGTGGCTGTCATCAGTCAATTAGCGTCCTGCTGACGTGAAGCACCAATTAAGCACGCTTTCTTTGAAGAGAAAAAGAGGAATGTCACGCGCCGGGCGCTAATCAAGCGGCCGTCTCCCGCTCATCAATTTGGCGGGAAAACCTGCCTGCTCTTAAAAGTCTCTTTAATTGCTTTGCTTCCTGCAGGGTCGTTAAGGAAAGGCATTCCTTAATGCGACTTAGTGACACCCGGCCAATCAAAGGCCGCGTTGGGAATGAATGAGGACGAAATAGTATTAATAGTATGATGGCTATAAACGTTATTAGTTAACAAGGTCATTAGAGACAACAATCTTATTGGTCTTAGCGAAACCTGGCTCAAACCACACAATTTTTTTGCGCTAAATGAGGCATCTCCTCCTAACTATACGAATGCACATATTGCCCGTTCCCTTAAAATGGGTGTGGGGGTCGCACTAATATACAATGAAAACTTTAACCTTACCCCTAACATAAATAATAAATATAAATCGTTTGAGGTGCTTACTATGAGGTGGACACAACAAAGTGTAGCCAGGAAGGGGCGTGGCCAGGGTCAAATAGTATTAATACTATAATGGAGGCAGCCAATAAGAGTGGACACAACAAAGTGTCGCCAGGAAGGGGCGTGGCCAGGGTCAACTAGTATTAATACTACGATGGAGACAGCCAATAAGAGTGGACACAACAAAGTGTAGCCAGGAGGGGGCGTGGCCATGGTCAAATAGTATTAATAGTATGATGGAGGCAGCCAATAAGAGTGGACACAACAAAGTGTAGCCGGGAAGGGGCGTGGCCAGGGTCAAATAGTATAATACTATGATGGAGGCAGCCAATAAGAGTGGACACAACATTGGAGGGGGCGTGGCCAGAGTCAAAAAGAAAATGAAAGTCTACATAATGACACTTGCTACTCAAACAAGCTTTATATTATTATTTTTTACAATGAAAACATCAAAGTGAGAAAGTCATCCTGCTACAGTTTTGGCCTGAGTTGAAGATAAGAGCGCCACCTGCTGGTGGTGGAGTGCACTTCACAGCCTGCTAACACATTTGCACGCGGTGGCAGATTTTGAGCGGACGATGCACGTTTGAAAAGAAGCTGCGTTGTTCTGATAAGGTTTTTTTTTTTTTTTTTTCCCCCTCCTCCTGAGGAGTGGGGCGCCCATCAACCTTGGCACCACAGGAGAGGAGATAAGGAAAGCAGATAAGGAGATGAGATAAGGAGCCTCGGCGGTGAAATGGCGGAGTATCTTGATTAAAAAAGCAGCTCGTTAAAGATGTCCGCTAATGAGGAAAGATGAAAAGACTGCAATGGTAACGTTTACATGTGTGAAGATCTAGTCCACTGCACACTTTTCTCACACTTTCTTGTTCACCTGAAACTAATTTGATACTTTTAACCAAAGTTGAATCCAAGTGAGTGCTTGTTTTGTGGGTGCGCTGAAAAAATTACCATTCTAATCATGATTATTGTTAATATGATTGTAAATATATTCATATTTTTTAAAGATCCATTTAAAAAAAAAAAAAAAAAAATTAAAAAATGGTTAAAAAAAAATCTGCAAAATAAAAATAAAAAATGTAATTTGATTGCATGCTTTGTTCAGGTGATAAACATCCGAATCATGATTATTGTTATTTTGATTCTAAATTGATTAAGAATTTTAGGAAACAGTTTTAAAAAAAAAACAGGTAAAAAATAATTACAAAAAATATATTGAAAATGAAAGTAATAATTCCATTTTATTTTTCAATTGAACTTGAATTTTGAGGTGTGTTTTTTAAGGGTGCTGAAAAAAATTATTCCCACCCATGATTTTTGTTCATCCAATTCTAAATCAATTCATAATTTTCAA
>NC_084742.1:59439156-59441656 GCF_033978785.1 Entelurus aequoreus | reverse complement strand
ATAGGACACTGACTAGATATGACAGCACTAGTCCGAGAGGATGGTGCGGACTAGATAGGACACTGACTAGATATGACAGCACTAGTCTGAGAGGATGGTGCGGACTAGATAGGACACAGACTAGATATGACAGCACTAGTCTGAGAGGATGGTGCTGACTAGATAGGACACTGACTAGATATGACAGCACTAGTCTGAGAGGATGGTGCGGATTAGATAGGACACCGACTAGATTTGACAGCACTAGTCTGAGAGGATGGTGCGGATTAGATAGGACACAGACTAGATATGACAGCACTAGTCCGAGAGGATGGTGCGGACTTGATAGGACACTGACTAGATATAACAGCACTAGTCTGAGAGGATGGTGCGGACTAGATAGGACACAGACTAGATATGACAGCACTAGTCTGAGAGGATGGTGCGGACTAGATAGGACACAGACTAAATATGACAGCACTAGTCTGAGAGGATGGTGCAGACTAGATAGGACACAGGCTAGATATGAAAGCACTAGTCTGAGAGGATGGTGCGGATTAGATAGGACATAGGCTAGATATGACAGCACTAGTCTGAGAGGATGGTGCAGACTAGATAGGACACAGAGTAGATATGACAGCACTAGTCTGAGAGGATGGTGCGGACTAGAAGGACACAGACTAGATATGACAGCACTAGTCCGAGAGGATGGTGCGGACTAGATAGGACACTGACTAGATATGACTGCACTAGTCTGAGAGTATGGTGCGGACTAGATAGGACACTGACTAGATATGACTGCACTGGTCTGAGAGGATGGTGCAGACTAGATAGGACACAGACTAGATATGACAGCACTAGTCTGAGAGGATGGTGCGGATTAGATAGGACACAGACTAGATATGACAGCACTAGTCTGAGAGGATGGTGCGGACTAGATAGGACACAGACTAGATATGACAGCACTAGTCTGAGAGGATGGTGTGGACTAGATAGGACACAGACTAGATATGACAGCACTGGTCTGAGAGGATGGTGCAGACTAGATAGGACACAGACTAGATATGACAGCACTAGTCTGAGAGGATGGTGCAGATTAGGACACAGACTAGATTTGACAGCACTAGTCTGAGAGGATGGTGCGGACTAGATAGGACACAGACTAGATATGACAGCACTAGTCTGAGAGGATGGTGCGGACTAAATAGGACACAGCCTAGATATGACAGCACTGGTCTGAGAGGATGGTGCAGACTAGATAGGACACAGACTAGATATGATAGCACTAGTCTGAGAGGATGGTGCGGATTAGATAGGACACAGACTAGATATGACAGCACTAGTCTGAGAGGATGGTGCGGATTAGATAGGACACAGACTAGATATGACAGCACTAGTCTGAGAGGATGGTGCGGATTAGATAGGACACAGACTAGATATGACAGCACTAGTCTGAGAGGATGGTGCGGACTAGATAGGACACAGACTAGATATGACAGCACTAGTCTGAGAGGATGGTGTGGACTAGATAGGACACAGACTAGATATGACAGCACTGGTCTGAGAGGATGGTGCAGACTAGATAGGACACAGACTAGATATGACAGCACTAGTCTGAGAGGATGGTGCAGATTAGGACACAGACTAGATTTGACAGCACTAGTCTGAGAGGATGGTGCGGACTAGATAGGACACAGACTAGATATGACAGCACTAGTCTGAGAGGATGGTGCGGACTAAATAGGACACAGCCTAGATATGACAGCACTGGTCTGAGAGGATGGTGCAGACTAGATAGGACACAGACTAGATATGATAGCACTAGTCTGAGAGGATGGTGCGGATTAGATAGGACACAGACTAGATATGACAGCACTAGTCTGAGAGGATGGTGCGGATTAGATAGGACACAGACTAAATATGACAGCACTAGTCTGAGAGGATGGTGAGGACTTGATAGGACACTGACTAGATATGACAGCACTAGTCTGAGAGGATGGTGCGGACTAGATAGGACACAGACTAGATATGACAGCACTAGTCTGAGAGGATGGTGCGGACTAGATAGGACACAGACTAGATATGACAGCACTAGTCTGAGAGGATGGTGCAGACTAGATAGGACACAGACTAGATATGACAGCACTAGTCTGAGAGGATGGTGTGGATTAGATAGGACACAGACTAGATATGACAGCACTAGTCTGAGAGGATGGTGAGGACTTGATAGGACACTGACTAGATATGAAAGCACTAGTCTGAGAGGATGGTGCGGACTAGATAGGACACAGACTAGATATGACAGCACTAGTCTGAGAGGATGATGCGGACTAGATAGGACACAGACTAGATATGACAGCACTGGTCTGAGAGGATGGTGCAGACTAGATAGGACACAGACTAGATATGACAGCACTAGTCTGAGAGGATGGTGTGGATTAGATAGGACACAGACTAGATTTGACAGCACTAGTCTGAGAGGATGGTGCGGATTAGATAGGACACTGACTAGATATGACAG
>NC_084742.1:59406656-59434156 GCF_033978785.1 Entelurus aequoreus | reverse complement strand
TTTCAGGGACAGGACTTGTTTGTGTGTTTCAGGGACAGGACTTTTTGGTGTGTTTCAGGGACAGGACTTGTTTGTGTGTTTCAGGGACAGGACTTGTTTGTGTGTTTCAGGGACAGGACTTGTTTGTGTGTTTCAGGGACAGGACTTGTTTGTGTGTTTCAGGGACAAGACTTGTTGGTGTGTTTCAGGGACAGGATTTGTTGGTGTGTTTCATGGACAGGACTTGTTGGTGTGTTTCAGGGACAGGACTTGTTGGTGTGTTTCAGGGACAGGACTTGTTTGTGTGTTTCATGGACAGGACTTGTTTGTGTGTTTCAGGGACAGGACTTGTGTGTGTGTTTCAGGGACAGGACTTGTTGGTGTGTTTCAGGGACAGGACTTGTTGGTGTGTTTCAGGGACAGGACTTGTTTGTGTGTTTCATGGACAGGACTTGTTGGTGTGTTTCAGGGACAGGACTTGTTTGTGTGTTTCAGGGACAGGACTTGTTTGTGTGTTTCAGGGACAGGACTTGTTTGTGTGTTTCAGGGACAGGACTTGTTGGTGTGTTTCAGGGACAGGATTTGTTGGTGTGTTTCATGGACAGGACTTGTTGGTGTGTTTCAGGGACAGGACTTGTTGGTGTGTTTCAGGGACAGGACTTGTTTGTGTGTTTCATGGACAGGACTTGTTTGTGTGTTTCAGGGACAGGACTTGTGTGTGTGTTTCAGGGACAGGACTTGTTGGTGTGTTTCAGGGACAGGACTTGTTGGTGTGTTTCAGGGACAGGACTTGTTTGTGTGTTTCATGGACAGGACTTGTTTGTGTGTTTCATGGACAGGACTTGTTTGTGTGTTTCAGGGACAGGACTTGTTTGTGTGTTTCAGGGACAGGACTTGTTTGTGTGTTTCAGGGACAGGACTTGTTTGTGTGTTTCAGGGACAGGACTTGTTTGTGTGTTTCAGGGACAGGACTTGTTTGTGTGTTTCAGGGACAGGACTTGTTTGTGTGTTTCATGGACAGGACTTGTTGGTGTGTTTCAGGGACAGGACTTGTTTGTGTGTTTCAGGGACAGGACTTGTTTGTGTGTTTCAGGGACAGGACTTGTTTGTGTGTTTCAGGGACAGGACTTGTTTGTTTGTTTCAGGGACAGGACTTGTTTGTGTGTTTCATGGACAGGACTTGTTGGTGTGTTTCAGGGACAGGACTTGCTTGTGTGTTTCAGGGACAGGACTTGTTTGTGTGTTTCATGGACAGGACTTGTTGGTGTGTTTCAGGGACAGGACTTGTTGGTGTGTTTCATGGACAGGACTTGTTTGTGTGTTTCAGGGACAGGACTTGTTTGTGTGTTTCAGGGACAGGACTTGTTTGTGTGTTTCAGGGACAGGACTTGTTTGTGTGTTTCATGGACAGGACTTGTTGGTGTGTTTCAGGGAGATGACTTGTTTGTGTGTTTCATGGACAGGACTTGTTGGTGTGTTTCAGGGACAGGACTTGTTGGTGTGTTTCAGGGACAGGACTTGTTTGTGTGTTTCAGGGACAGGACTTGTTTGTGTGTTTCAGGGACAGGACTTGTTTGTGTGTTTCAGGGACAGGATTTGTTGGTGTGTTTCAGGGACAGGACTTGTTTGTGTGTTTCAGGGACAGGACTTGTTTGTGTGTTTCAGGGACAGGACTTGTTTGTGTGTTTCATGGACAGGACTTGTTGGTGTGTTTCAGGGACAGGACTTGTTTGTGTGTTTCAGGGACAGGACTTGTTTGTGTGTTTCAGGGACAGGACTTGTTTGTGTGTTTCAGGGACAGGACTTGTTTGTTTGTTTCAGGGACAGGACTTGTTTGTGTGTTTCATGGACAGGACTTGTTGGTGTGTTTCAGGGACAGGACTTGCTTGTGTGTTTCAGGGACAGGACTTGTTTGTGTGTTTCATGGACAGGACTTGTTGGTGTGTTTCAGGGACAGGACTTGTTGGTGTGTTTCAGGGACAGGACTTGTTTGTGTGTTTCAGGGACAGGACTTGTTTGTGTGTTTCAGGGACAGGACTTGTTGGTGTGTTTCAGGGACAGGACTTGCCTGTGTGTTTCAGGGACAGGACTTGTTTGTGTGTTTCAGGGACAGGACTTGTTGGTGTGTTTCAGGGACAGGACTTGTTGGTGTGTTTCAGGGACAGGACTTGTTTGTGTGTTTCAGGGACATGACTTGTTGGTGTGTTTCAGGGACAGGACTTGTTGGTGTGTTTCAGGGACAGGACTTGTTGGTGTGTTTCAGGGACAGGACTTGTTGGTGTGTTTCAGGGACAGGACTTGTTGGTGTGTTTCAGGGACAGGACTTGTTGGTGTGTTTCAGGGACAGGACTTGTTTGTGTGTTTCAGGGACAGGACTTGTTTGTGTGTTTCAGGGACAGGACTTGTTTGTGTGTTTCAGGGACAGGACTTGTTGGTGTGTTTCAGGGACAGGACTTGTTGGTGTGTTTCATGGACAGGACTTGTTTGTGTGTTTCAGGGACAGGATTTGTTTGTGTGTTTCAGGGACAGGACTTGTTGGTGTGTTTCAGGGACAGGACTTGTTGGTGTGTTTCAGGGACAGGACTTGTTGGTGTGTTTCAGGGACAGGACTTGTTTGTGTGTTTCATGGACAGGACTTGTTTGTGTGTTTCATGGACAGGACGTGTTGGTGTGTTTCAGGGACAGGACGTGTTGGTGTGTTTCAGGGACAGGACTTGTTTGTGTGTTTCAGGGACAGGACTTGTTGGTGTGTTTCAGGGACAGGACTTGTTGGTGTGTTTCAGGGACAGGACTTGTTGGTGTGTTTCAGGGACAGGACTTGTTTGTGTGTTTCAGGGACAGGACTTGTTTGTGTGTTTCAGGGACAGGACTTGTTTGTGTGTTTCAGGGACAGGACTTGTTGGTGTGTTTCAGGGACAGGACTTGTTGGTGTGTTTCATGGACAGGACTTGTTTGTGTGTTTCAGGGACAGGATTTGTTTGTGTGTTTCAGGGACAGGACTTGTTGGTGTGTTTCAGGGACAGGACTTGTTTGTGTGTTTCAGGGACAGGACTTGTTGGTGTGTTTCAGGGACAGGACTTGTTGGTGTGTTTCAGGGACAGGACTTGTTGGTGTGTTTCAGGGACAGGACTTGTTTGTGTGTTTCATGGACAGGACTTGTTTGTGTGTTTCAGGGACAGGACTTGTAGGTGTGTTTCAGGGACAGGACTTGTTTGTGTGTTTCAGGGACAGGACTTGTTTGTGTGTTTCAGGGACAGGACTTGTTTGTGTGTTTCAGGGACAGGACTTGTTTGTGTGTTTCAGGGACAGGACGTGTTGGTGTGTTTCAGGGACAGGACGTGTTGGTGTGTTTCATGGACAGGACTTGTTTGTGTGTTTCAGGGACATGACTTGTTTGTGTGTTTCATGGACAGGACTTGTTTGTGTGTTTCATGGACAGGACTTGTTGGTGTGTTTCAGGGACAGGACTTGTTTGTGTGTTTCATGGACAGGACTTGTTGGTGTGTTTCATGGACAGGACTTGTTTGTGTGTTTCAGGGACAGGACTTGTTTGTGTGTTTCATGGACAGGACTTGTTGGTGTGTTTCAGCGACAGGACTTGTTGGTGTGTTTCAGGGACAGGACTTGTTGGTGTGTTTCATGGACAGGACTTGTTGGTGTGTTTCAGGGACATGACTTGTTGGTGTGTTTCATGGACAGGACTTGTTGGTGTGTTTCAGGGACAGGACTTGTTGGTGTGTTTCAGAGACAGGACTTGTTGGTGTGTTTCAGAGACAGGACTTGTTGGTGTGTTTCAGGGACAGGACGTGTTGGTGTGTTTCAGGGACAGGACTTGTTGGTGTGTTTCATGGACAGGACTTGTTGGTGTGTTTCAGGGACAGGACTTGTTTGTGTGTTTCATGGACAGGACTTGTTGGTGTGTTTCATGGACAGGACTTGTTGGTGTGTTTCATGGACAGGACTTGTTGGTGTGTTTCAGGGACAGGACTTGTTGGTGTGTTTCATGGACAGGACTTGTTGGTGTGTTTCATGGACAGGACTTGTTTGTGTGTTTCAGGGACAGGACTTGTTGGTGTGTTTCAGGGACAGGACTTGTTTGTGTGTTTCAGGGACAGGACTTGTTGGTGTGTTTCATGGACAGGACGTGTTTGTGTGTTTCAGGGACAGGACTTGTTTGTGTGTTTCAGGGACAGGACTTGTTTGTGTGTTTCAGGGACATTTAACTGCTCAACCATTTATTTTATCTGCTTTTCGTTAACCTGACATGAAACAACAAACAGGTGTCAAAGTGGACGGTTTGGATGATAAAAAAAAAAAAAACGTCATGTGCATGCGTGTGTGAAATGTTCAGAAAAGAGAAGCGCGCCCACTTCCTGTCTGACACCACCACTTCCTGTTGATGTTCTTCCCTCTGCACTCTCCTATTAGTGGAAATGTGAGCTCAGGATCATTTGCAAAAAAAAAAAAAAAAAGTCGGGTATTAAAACTTCTGATGGTGATTCCAAAACACAAAAAAAAGGCATGGCTTGTGAGGATGTAGACGAGCACAATGTACACTGCAGGCAAGACGTAACGATGATGCAGAGCGAGCATCATTCGCCGCGTACGTCGAGCTTTAAATAGACGCCATTGGACATCTGCTTCACTGAGGAGGAGGAGGATGGAGAGACTTGACAGCATCACTATCCTCTATCTCTATTTCTGTCTCACACGCACACACACGCACACACACACACACACACACACACACACACACACACACACACACACACACACACACACACACACACACACACACACACACACACACACACACACACACACACACACACACACACACACACACACACACACACACACACACACTTTGACTCCCTTCTTCATTAGTTCCTGCATAATAATCCCCCTGGCAGGTCTGACATGTCGGTGGAGGAGTCGCCCGGCTGGGCTACTCTTGATGGTGTCATTCCTCGGCCAACTTTAAGATCTAGGACACGTCCATTCGAGACTAGTGTGACGTGTCACCATTTTTGGGGGGCTCAGTCTTGGCCCCGATGGTGGTGACTAGAGTTGTACGGGTTTACCGGTACCAGTATAGTATCGCGGTACTAATCAATCAAAAACTGTACTATACTGTTTGAAAAGTACCGATTCCCAATGTATTTTTTTTTTTTAACAGGCGCGTCTTCACGTGGTGACATTGCTGGTTTTAGGAGCATGTTCGGCAGCGCACACACACAGAGTACTTACAAGCAGACACAGTGTGTAGACAGAAAAGGGAGAATGGATGCATTTTGGTGTAAAAAGTCAAGATAAAGGTGAAGTTATAACACTGAAACACCCTCAGGAAGAGCTGCTTTAAGACATGAATAGCTAGCTAGCGGCTAACATCCATCCGCAGTGTTTTAGCTACTTCTAAATCATTATTCCTGGCCTCCATGGCGACAAATAGTGAGTTTGGTACAAGTAGCATTATCACTGGAGGACGAGGAATAGCTAAACATGCTTCACTACACACCGTGGGAGGATACGATAGCTCACCGGCGTCACAATGTAAACAAACGCCGTGTGGATCCACTGTAATGATACCAAGTACAAGAGCAATGTTTATTAGAAACTTTTCCGGTCCAAATGGAAAATATCCAAACTCTGAAAAGCTCAAATTAACATGAACATAAGATCTTCATGTCATAAATAGCTTAGCAACTGTTAATACAACGTTACCAGGAAGGTGTTTAGAAGGTTTCTCATGAGTTTTTCCTTGCCCTGAGGTGGGATCTGGGCCCAGGATGTTGTCATGGCTTGTGCAGCCTTTTGAGACACTCGGGTTTTAGGGCTATATTGTCATGGTCCGGGGTCCAGATCATGTTTTTGTTATGTTCTGTTAGTTTTGGACTCTTTTAGTTCCTGTTTGTGCACCTCCTGTGTTTGTCTAGTCACCATGGTTACGTATGGCACTCACCTGCCTCTGGTGAGTGTTCGGGACGCGCACCGGTTGCCCGGGCACTAATCACAGGGCTATTTAGTCTATGCCCTGGCGTCATTTGTTTGCTTCACGCAACCGTCTACGTAAGTCTTGTTTATTTCATGCCACAGTTAGAGTTTTTGCTTTGTCCATAGTTCCATGTTTCCTGCGCTAAGTTTTCGCCTTAGCTTCCGCGTGCGATAGGCACGCTTGCCTTTGTTGTTTGCCTGTTATTTTGTAGTTAGATTAATAAATATGTTCCTACCTGCAAGCCTTGTCCGGAGTCGTCCGTTTGCATCCCGGGAGAACAAACCTCGCAGTAAGCTGCATAAACCCCGCCGTGACATATATAAGTCAACTTTGATAGATTGATTGACCTGTGATAACATTTAAAGGCCTACTGAAAGCCACTACTACCGACCACGCAGTCTGATAGTTTATATATCAATGATGAAATCTTAACATTATAACACATGCCAATACGGCCGGGTTAACTTATAAAGTGACATTTTAAATTTGCCGCTAAACTTCCGGTTCGAAACGCCTCTGAGGATGACGTATGCGCGTGACGTAGCCCGGGGAACACGGGTATGCCTTCCACATTGAAGCCAATACGAAAAAGCTCTGTTTTCATTTCATAATTCCACAGTATTCTGGACATCTGTGTTCGTGAATCTGTTGCAATCATGTTCATTGCATTATGGAGAAGGAAGCTGAGCAAGCAAAGAAGAAAGTTGTCGGTGCGAAATGGACGTATTTTTCGAACGTAGTCAGCCACAACAGTACACAGCCGGCGCTTCTTTGTTTACATTCCCGAAAGATGCAGTCAAGATGGAAGAACTCGGATAACAGAGACTCTAACCAGGAGGACTTTTGACTTGGATACACAGACGCCTGTAGAGAACTGGGACAACACAGACTCTTACCAGGATTACTTTGATTTGGATGACAAAGACGCAGACATGCTACTGTGAGTATGCAGCTTTGGCTTTTTTTTGCGTATGTACGTAACTTTTTAAAAATATATAAGCTTTATGAACCTTGGGTTAGGTGAACGGTCTTTTGCGCTGAGTGATTGTGTGTGTTGATCAGGTGTTTGAATTGTATTGGCGTGTTCTATGGAGCTAGGAGCTAGCAGAGGAGCTAGGAGCTAGCATAACACGTACCGTACCGTACGTGCGCGTCACGTACGTAACTTTTTAAAAATATATAAGCTTTATGAACCTTGGGTTAGGTGAACGGTCTTTTGGGCTGAGTGATTGTGTGTGTTGATCAGGTGTTTGAATTGTATTGCCGTGTTCTATGGAGCTAGGAGCTAGCAGAGGAGCTAGGAGCTAGCATAACAAACACGCAGGTGTTATTATGCAGGATTAATTTGTGGCATATTAAATATAAGCCTGGTTGTGTTGTGGCTAATAGAGTATATATATGTCTTGTGTTTATTTACTGTTGTAGTCATTCCCAGCTGAATATCAGGTACCGTGAGTATGCAGCCTTGGCTGCTAAACATTCGATAACTTGACCGTACGTGCGCGTCACGTACGTAACTTTTAAAAAATATATAAGCTTTATGAACCTTGGGTTAGGTAAACGGTCTTTTGGGCTGAGTGATTGTGTGTGTTGATCAGGTGTTTGAATTGTATTGGCGTGTTCTATGGAGCTAGGAGCTAGCAGAGGAGCTAGGAGCTAGCATAACAAACACGCAGGTGTTTTTATGCAGGATTAATTTGTGGCATATTAAATATAAGCCTGGTTGTGTTGTGGCTAATAGAGTATATATATGTCTTGTGTTTATTTGCTGTTGTAGTCATTCCCAGCTGAATATCAGGTCACCCCCGGCTCTCACAGCATCTTCCCTATCTGAATAGCTTCAACTCCCCACTAGTCCTTCACTTGCACTTTACTCATCCACAAATCTTTCATCCTCGCTCAAATTAATGGGGAAATTGTCGCTTTCTCGGTCCGAATCTCTCTCACTTCATGCGGCCATCATTGTAAACAATAGGGAACTTTGCGTATATGTTCAACTGACTACGTCACGCTACTTCCGGTAGGGGCAAGCCTTTTTTTTATCAGATACCAAAAGTTGCGATCTTTATCGTCGTTGTTCTATACTAAATCCTTTCAGCAAAAATATGGCAATATCGCGAAATGATCAAGTATGACACATAGAATAGATCTGCTATCCCCGTTTAAATTAAAAAAAATCATTTCAGTAGGCATTTAAGCCTCCACCAAATCACATAAAGTCATATTCCTCATTCTAAAAGGATGCAAGAAAATACGCCGACATTGACTAAATCAAAGTTAATATGTAAGATGCCTGCGATACTATTCAATCTGCAACATTTTACACAAATACATTTGAAATTTGTTACAATTAGTCAAAACAATTTGGATGTTATTACATTTATGATTAACCTAAATTTGCAAGTGCATGTCATACAGGCATGGATGTTTATAATAATAATAATAATAATAATAGATTTTATTTGTAAAAAAAAATCACTTTACATTGAGTAAACAACCTCAAAGTGCTACAGTGTATTAAAAAATTTACAAAAAATGAATAAAAATAAAAACTAGAACAGCCAAATAGCTAAAACTAGTATGCATATATCTAAAAAAAACAGCTTTTTATTTTTATTTTTTAAAAAGAAGGGTTTTTAAGCCTTTTTTAAAAGCATTCACAGTCTGTGGTGCCCTCAGGTGGTCAGGGAGAGCGTTCCACAGACTGGGAGCGGCGGAGCATTGTTCGTAGCTTTGTCCTCGGAGGTTAGTCTGTCCGGAGCGGAGGTGTAGGTGTGGAGGATTTGGGGGTGAGCAGTTCTTTGAGGTGGAGGGGGGCATTTCCATGGAGGCACTGTTTGTTTTATTATGTTTTACCTGCACTTTGCCTGCTATCTCTGCACCCTACGGTCAGCACCGGCACGAGCGTGAAACGGAACGCGACACGTCGACGTGATACCTTTCATACCTTTGTGACGAGAGTGAGAGAAAGTGTAATAATTATAATAATAATAATAGATTGTATTTGTAAAAAGCACTTTACATTGAGTAAACAACCTCAAAGTGCTACAGTGTATTAAAAAAAAAAAAAATGAAATGTTGTTTTTTTTAAAATAAAAAGATAATAAAAAACTATATACACTACCGTTCAAAAGTTTGGGGTCACATTGAAATGTCCTTATTTTTGAAGGAAAAGCACTGTACTTTTCAATGAAGATAACTTTAAACTAGTCTTAACTTTAAAGAAATACACTCTATACATTGCTAATATGGTAAATGACTATTCTAGCTGCAACTGTCTGTACACATAGGTGTATAGAGGCCCATTTCCAGCAACTATCACTCCAGTGTTCTAATGGTACAATGTGTTTGCTCATTGGCTCAGAAGGCTAACTGATGATTAGAAAACCCTTGTGCAATCATGTTCACACATCTGAAAACAGTTTAGCTCGTTACAGAAGCTACAAAACTGACCTTCCTTTGAGCAGATTGAGTTTCTGGTGCATCACATTTGTGGGGTCAATTAAACGCTCAAAATGGCCAGAAAAAGAGAACTTTCATCTGAAACTCGACAGTCTATTCTTGTTCTTAGAAATGAAGGCTATTCCACTAAATTGTTTGGGTGACCCCAAACTTTTGAACGGTAGTGTTTATAAATAAAAACTAGAACAGCCAAATAGCTAGAACTTGTATGCATATATCTAAAAGAAGGCAATTTTGATGTTATTACATTTATGATTAACCTAAATTTGCAAGTGCATGTCATACAGGCATGGATGTTTATAATAATAATAATAATAATAATAATAATAATAATAATAGATTTTATTTGTAAAAAAAAAATCACTTTACATTGAGTAAACAACCTCAAAGTGCTACAGTGTATTAAAAAATTTAAAAAAGATAACAAAAAATTAAAAAAAATAAAAACTAGAACAGCCAAATAGCTAACACTAGTATGCATATATCTATAAAAACAGCTTTTTTTTTTTTTTAAAAAGAAGGGTTTTTAAGCCTTTTTTAAAAGCATTCACAGTCTGTGGTGCCCTCAGGTGGTCAGGGAGAGTGTTCCACAGACTGGGAGCTGCGGAGCATTGTTCGTAGCTTTGTCCTCGGAGGTTGGAGGAGGTTAGCCTGTCCGGAGCGGAGGATTTGGGGGTGAGCAGTTCTTTGAGGGTTATTTCCATGGAGGCACTGTTTGTTTTATTATGTTTTACCTGCACTTTGCCTGCTATCTCTGCATCCTACGGTCAGCGCCGACACGAGCGTGAAACGGAACGCGACACGCCGACGTGATACCACTCATACCTCGTGACGAGAGCGAGAGAAAGTGTAAACACACACACACACACACACACACACACACACACGCCGCACGGGACTGTGATTACAGCGGCGGCCATCAGCTCATCGATTAGCTCGCACACTCGCCAATTTGTCGCCAGCTGGCCCGCGCCGCCATTAATCGTGCAGTCGATGCTTGTTTGGACTCCAGAACCTTCAGCGGCACAAACGTGGAGTGGAAGCACTCGCGGTTATTCCCGGATTAGAACAAAAGGCATATTAAAGAGCGCATATTGGAGCGCGTCCATGCGTGCACCGAGGGTGTGCGGGAAATAAGTGTGTTGGGATTATTTCATAAACGCCGTTTGATCCTGTCACACACGCCGGGAGCTCAACGCCCACGTCTGCCTTTATGAGAAGCCCCCGCCGTAACCACCACTCAGCATTGCAACAACACGACGGTGTGCTCAGCGCCCGACCTACTCCAGGTTTGCGTGTACTAAAACCGACGATAGCACGCGCAAAAGGTAATCTACTAAACCAGGGGGTCGGCAACCCAAAATGTTGAAAGAGCCACACTGGACCACAAATACAAAAAAAAGTAATCGGTCTGGAGCCGCAAAAAATTAAACGTCTTATATAAGTCGTATAATAATGAAGACAACACATGATGTAAGTGTCTATATTAGCCTACTATCAAAATGACCATGTGTCGCAAATCTTCGTTGACAGAAAGGTTGAAATGTAATATTTTTTCTACCCATTTTTACAACATTGGAAAACATTAGTAAAACTTCTCAGAGCGTGAGATAACTCCTGGAAATGACCAGAGGTATACATGTGTGTGGATTAAGTACCAACCCCGTTTCCATATGAGTTGGGAAATTGTGTTAGATGTAAATATAAACGGAATACAATGATTTGCAAATCCTTTTCAACCCATATTCAATCGAATGCACTACAAAGACAACATATTTGATGTTCAAACTCATAAACTTTATTTTTTTTTTGCAAATAATAATTAACTTAGAATTTCATGGCTGCAACACGTGCCAAAGTAGTTGGGAAAGGGCATGTTCACAACTGTGTTACATGGCCTTTCCTTTTAACAACACTCAGTAAAGGTTTGGGAACTGAGGAGACACATTTTTGAAGCTTCTCAGGTGGAATTCTTTCCCATTCTTGCTTGATGTACAGCTTAAGTTGTTCAACAGTCCGGGGGTCTCCCTTGTGCTATTTTAGGCTTCACACATTTTCAACGGGAGACAGGTCTGGACTACAGGCAGGCCAGTCTAGTACCCGCACTCTTTTACTATGAAGCCACGTTGATGTAACACGTGGCTTGGCATTGTCTTGCTGAAATAAGCAGGGGCGTCCATGGTAACGTTGCTTGGATGGCAACATATGTTGCTCCAAAAGCTGTATGTACCTTTCAGCATTAATGGTGCCTTCACAGATGTGTAAGTTACCCATGTCTTGGGCACTAATACACCCCCATACCATCACACATGCTGCCTTTTACACTTTGCGCCTAGAACAATCCGGATGGTTCTTTTCCTCTTTCCGACGTCCACAGTTTCCAAAAACAATTTGAAATGTGGACTCGTCAGACCGCAGAACACTTTTCCACTTGGTATCAGTCCATCTTAGATGAGCTCAGGCCCAGCGAAGCCGACGGCGTTTCTGGGTGTTGTTGATAAACGGTTTTCGCCTCGCATAGGAGAGTTTTAACTGGCACTTACAGATGTAGCGACCAACTGTAGTTACTGACAGTGGGTTTCTGAAGTGTTCCTGAGCCCATGTGGTGATATCCTTTACACACTGATGTGGCTTGTTGATGCAGTACAGCCTGAGGGATGGAAGGTCACGGGCTTAGCTGCTTACGTGCAGTGATTTCTCCAGATTCTCTGAACCCTTTGATGATATTACGGAGCGTAGATGGTGAAATCCCTAAAGCTGGTTGAGAAAGGTTTTTCTTAAACTGTTCAACAATTTGCTCAGGCATTTGTTGACAAAGTGGTGACCCTCGCCCCATCCTTGTTTGTGAATGACTGAGCATTTCATGGAATGTACTTTTATACCCAATCATGGCACCCACCTGTTCCCAATTTGCCTGTTCACCAAATAAGTGTTTGATGAGCATTCCTCAACTTTATCAGTATTTATTGCCACCTTTCCCAACTTCTTTGTCACGTGTTGCTGGCATCAAATTCTAAAGTTAATGATTATTTGCACAAAAAAAAAATGTTTATGAGTTTGAACATCAAATATGTTGTCTTTGTAGCATATTCAACTGAATATGGCTTGAAAAGGATTTGCAAATCATTGTATTCCGTTTATATTTACATATAACGCAATTTCCCAACTCATATGGAAACGGGGTTCGTACAATCTTTGCAAGCTGGGTAACGTTTGCTGTGGTCTGGAACAACATGGCACACAACCATCAGACATGCAGCCAATATTACATACAGATAATGTGTCATGAAACATGGAAAAATAAACTAAATACACATAAGTAAAGGAAATTAAATGAGCTCAAATACAGCTACAAATGAGGCATAATGATGCAATATGTACAGTTGTGTTCAAAATAATATCAGTCCCACATCACTAGCAAGATAAATCACTGTTTTTGTAAGAATGTCAACTTCTACACTGCAAATAAGTTTCTAGAAGGTTTAGTAAAGGTTTAGAAAACCAACAGACCCAACAGGCATGATGTCCGTGCTGCTGATTCTGTGAAACTGAATCATTTACTGAAAGGGGGCGTGTTCAGAAAAATAGCAGTGCGTAGTTCAATTAGTGAGGTCATTGATTATGTGGAAAAAAACAAGTGGCCCTTATTTAAGGATCAAGGCAACTGATGCTGCATATGCTGGCTGAGCATTTGTCCTTGGAAAACAGAGTCAAATGGGTCGTTCCAGACACTGATCAGAAGAAGAGCGTTCTTTGATTAAGAATTTAATAAAAGAGGGGAAAACCTATAAAGAAGTGCAGAAAATGATAGGCTGTTCAGCTAAAATGATATCAAACGCTTTAAAATGGCAACCAAAAAGGCGAGGAAGAAAAAGAAAAAGGACTATTGGAATGGATGGGAGAATAACCAAAATGGCAAAGGCTCAGCCAGTGATCAGCTCCAGGAGGATCGAAGAAGATCTAAGATGGCCTGTGAGTACTGGAACAATAAGACCTGTGAGTACTGCAACAATCAGACCTGTGAGTACTGCAACAATCAGACCTGTGAGTACTGTAACAATCAGACCTGTGAGTACTGTAAGAATCAGACCTGTGAGTACTGCAACAATCTGACCTGTGAGTACTGTAACAATCAGGCCTGTGAGTACTGTAACAATCAGACCTGTGAGTACTGTAACAATCTGACCTGTGAGTACTGTAACAATCTGACCTGTGAGTACTGTAACAATCAGGCCTGTGAGTACTGTAACAATCAGACCTGTGAGTACTGTAACAATCAGACCTGTGAGTACTGTAACAATCAGACCTGTGAGTACTGGAACAATCAGACCTGTGAGTACTGTAACAATCAGACCTGTGAGTACTGCAACAATCAGACCTGTGAGTACTGCAACAATCAGACCTGTGAGTACTGTAACAATCAGACCTGTGAGTACTGTAACAATCAGGCCTGTGAGTACTGTAACAATCAGACCTGTGAGTACTGTAACAATCAGACCTGTGAGTACTGTAACAATCTGACCTGTGAGTACTGTAACAATCTGACCTGTGAGTACTGTAACAATCAGGCCTGTGAGTACTGTAACAATCAGACCTGTGAGTACTGGAACAATCAGACCTGTGAGTACTGGAACAATCCTACCTGTGAGTACTGTAACAATCAGACCTGTGAGTACTGTAACAATCAGACCTGTTATATTGTAACAATCAGACCTGCGAGTACTGTAACAATCTGACCTGTGAGTACTGCAACAATCAGACCTGTGAGTACTGTAACAATCAGACCTGTGAGTACTGCAACAATCAGACCTGTTATACTGTAACAATCAGACCTGTGAGTACTGGAACAATCAGACCTGTGAGTACTGGAACAATCAGACCTGTGAGTACTGCAACAATCAGACCTGTGAGTACTGTAAGAATCAGACCTGTGAGTACTGTAACAATCAGACCTGTGAGTACTGTAACAATCAGACCTGTTATACTGTAACAATCAGACCTGTGAGTACTGGAACAATCAGACCTGTGAGTACTGGAACAATCAGACCTGTGAGTACTGTAACAATCAGACCACGTCTATGTGAAGCCAAGCTAGCAGCAAGAAGCCCCCGCAAAGTCCCATTGTTAAAAAAAAGATGTGTGCTGAAGCGGTTACAATTTGCCAAAGAACACTATGACTGGCCTAAAAAGAAATGGCGTAATATTTGGGGACTGATGAGAGTAAGATTGTTCTTTTTGGGTCTAAGGGCCACAGGCAGTTTGTCAGACGTCCTGCAAACACTGAATTCAAGCCCCAGTACACGGTGAAGACGGTGAAGCATGGTGGTGCAAGCATCATGATATGGGGATGTTTCTCGTACTATGGTGTTGGTCCTATTCATCGTGTACCAGGGATCATGGATCAGTTTGAGTACATCAGGATACTGGAAGAAGTCATGTTGGCGTATGCTGAAGAGGAAATGCCCTTGAAATGTGTGTTTCAACAAGACAATGACCCCAAACACACCAGCAAGCGAGCATAACCACGGTTCCAGACAAACAGAATTCAAGTAATGGAGAGGCCAGCACAATCCCCGGACCTTAATCCCATTGACAACTCATCAAAAATGCTGTTCATGAGGCAAAACCAAGAAATGCAGAGGAATTGCGGAACGTAGTACAAATGTCCTGGGCTGCAATACCTGCTGACCGCTGCCAGAAGTTGGTGGACTCCATGTGCCACAGATGTGAAGCAGTTATCACAAACCCTGGTTATGCAACTAACTTATAGTTAATCATGCTCAGGAAAGTTAATTATGCAAGCCTTTCTTAGTTTATACAGTACATTTGAGATCTGTTAAGAAAGATGTCAACACTGCTATTTTTTTGTTTTATATTTCTTGACTTTCTGTAAAATATTGTCAAATTAAATTGCTTTTTTCCAATTTTCTGGCTTTGACATAGAACGTGCAGTGTCCCCAATGCATTTGTGTTCATTAAAATACCATTTATTTGAAGAATTTTGAGGTTTACTCACCTTTTTAAAGGCCTACTGAAAGCCACTACTAGCGACCACGCAGTCTGATAGTTTATATATCAATGATGAAATCTTAACATTGCAACACATGCCAATACGGCCGGGTTAACTTATAAAGTGACATTTTAAATTTCCCGCAAAATATCCTGCTGAAAACGTCTCGGTATGATGACGTATGCGCGTGACGTCACGGATTGTAGCGGACATTTTGGGACACCATTGTGGCCAGCTATTAAGTCGTCTGTTTTCATCGAACAATTCCACGGTATTCTGGACATCTGTGTTGGTGAATCTTTTGCAATTTGTTTAATGAACAATGAAGACTGCAAAGAAGAAAGCTGTAGGTGGGATCGGTGTATTAGCGGCTGGCTGCAGCAACACAACCAGGAGGACTTTGACTTGGACAGAAGACGCACTCTCCGACGCTAGCCGCCGACCGCATCGATGATCGGGTGAAGTCCTTCGTCGCTCCGTCGATCGCTGGAACGCAGGTGAGCACGGGTGTTGACGAGCAGATGAGGGCTGGCTGGCGTAGGTGGAGCGCTAATGTTTTTAGCATAGCTCTGTGAGGTCCCGTAGCTAAGTTAGCTTCAATGGCGCCGTTAGCAACAGCATTTTTAAGCTTCGCCAGGCTGGACAGCATTAACCGTGTAGTTACAGGTCCATGGTTTAATAGTATTGTTGATTTTCTGTCTATCCTTCCAGTCAGGGATTTATTTATTTTGTTTCTATCTGCATTTAAGCACTATGCTATCACGTTAGCTCTGTAACTAAAGAGCTTCGCCGATGTATTGTCGTGTAGATAAAAGTCACTGTGAATGTCCATTCCGCGTTCTCGACTCTCATTTTCAAGAAGATATAGTATCCGAGGTGGTTTGAAATACAAATCCGTGATCCACAATAGAAAAAGGAGAGAGTGTGGAATCCAATGAGCCAGCTTGTACTTAAGTTACGGTCAGAGCGAAAAAAGATGCGTCCTGCACTGCACTCTAGTCCTTCACTCTCACGTTCCTCATCCACAAATCTTTCATCCTGGCTCAAATTAATGGGGTAATCGTCGCTTTTTCGGTCCGAATCGCTTTCGCTGCTGGTGTAAACAATGGGGAAATGTGAGGAGCCTTTCAACCTGTGACGTCACGCTACTTCCGGTATAGGCAAGGCTTTTTTTATCAGCGACCAAAAGTTGCAAACTTTATCGTCGATGTTCTCTACTAGATCCTTTCAGCAAAAATATGGCAATATCGCAAAATGATCAAGTATGACACATAGAATGGATCTGCTATCCCCGTTTCAATAAAAAAAATTCATTTCAGTAGGCCTTTAAACACACGGCTATTATTATGAATATAACTGTACATACAGCTAGCCAAAAATAGCATTTTAGCATCGAGTAGCTTGCAGTCATGCACTGACTAAATAAGCCTGATTAGCACTCGGCACGAAACGATAACATCAACAAAGTTCACGTCGGTGCATTCACGCACGGCGTAAAACGTTTGGTGGACAAAATGAGCCAGAGAAGGTGTGGCATAAAACGCATCTTTTTGTGGCAGCGTCGGAGAAAGCTGCATATGTAGACAAAGTGTTGAGTCACAGTTCACACAAAAGGTGAGTTCAAGGGCCGCCGAAATTAGTAGGACAAAACGGCGCTCGCCAAATACTCTCATAAGTGAAGCATGAACACAAACCTATTAAACAGTGGTAGTTCTAACAATTAGGAAGGTTTGTGTCGTGTTTGTGCTCCTGCAGAAACCATATTACAACAAAAAACATATTTTTCACCCCATTTTTTTCCCCATTTCCATACATTTTTGAAAAAGCTCCATGGAGCTACCAGAGCGCCGCTAAAGAGCCGCATGTGGCTGTAAAGCCGGGTGTTGCTGACCCCCGCACTAAACAGAGGGATAAAGTCTCTTAAGTGAGAAAATAAGGAGCGCAATCCATTCGGCGTGTTTTGTCGTCATGAATGTGCAGAATATGTGCCGAGTGTCACAACGCCCACAATAATGGGCGGGGAAAGTGCAAATGTACAAAAACCAAAAGCAGTGAAGTTGTCACGTTGTGTAAATGGTAAATAAAAAGAGAATACAACAAATCCTTTTCAACTTATATACAATTGAATAGACTGCAAAGACAAGATATTTAACGTTTAAACTGGTAAACTTTGTTATTTTTTTGCAAATATTAGCTCATTTGGAATTTGATGCCTGCAACATGTTTTGAAAAAGCTGGCACAAGTGGCAAAAAAGAGTGAGAAAGTTGAGGAATGCTCATCAAAGACTTATTTGGAACATCCCACGGGTGAACAGGCAAATTGGGAACAGGTGGGTGCCATGATTGGGTATAAAAGTAGACTCCATGAAATGCTCAGTCGTTCACAAACAAGGACGGGGCGAGGGTCACCACTTTGTCAACAAATGCCTGAATTGTTGAACAGTTTAAGAACAAAATTTCTCAAGCAGCTATTGCAAGGAATTTAGGGATTTCACCATCTACGCTCCGTCATATCATCAAAAGGTTCAAAGAATCTGGAGAAATCACTGCACGTAAGCCATGATATTACGCACCTTGGATCCCTCAGGCGGTACCGCGTCAAAAAGCCACACCAGTGTGTAAAGGATATCACCACATGGGCTCAGGAACACTTCAGAAAACCACCGTCAGTAACTACAGTCGGTCGCTACATCTGTAAGTGCAAGTTAAAACTCTACTATGCAAAGCCAAAGCCATTTATCAACAACACCCAGAAACGCTTCGCTGGGCCCGAGCTCATCTAAGATGGACTGATGCAAAGTGGAAAAGTGTTCTGTGGTCTGACGAGTCCACATTTCAAATTGTTTTTGGAAACTGTGGACGTCATGTCCTCCGGACCAAAGAGGAAAAGAACCACCCGGACTGTTATAGGGTCAAAGTGTAAAAGCCAGCATGTGTGATGGTATGGGGGTGTATTAGTGCCCAAGACATGGGTAACTTACACATCTGTGAAGGCACCATTAAGGCTGAAAGGTACATACAGCTTTTGGAGCAACATATGTTGTTATCATGGACGCCCCTGCTTATTTCAGCAAGACAATGCCAAAGCCAGGTGTTACAACTGCGTGGCTTCATAGTAAAAGAGTGCGGGTACTAGACTGGCCTGCCTGTAGTCCAGACATAGAAAATGTGTGAAGGCTAAAATATGAGAAGGGAGACTGTTGAACAACTTAAGCTGTACATCAAGCAAGAATGGGAAAGAATTCCACTTCAAAAATGTGTCTCCTCAGTTCCCAAACCTTTACTGAGTGTTGTTAAAAGGAAAGGCCATGTAACACACTGGTAAAAATGCCTTTTTTGCAAAGTGTTGCTGCCATTAAATTCTAAGTTCATGATTATTTGCAAAAAATAGCAAAGTTTCCCAGTGTGAACATGAAATATCTTGTCTTTGCAGTCTATTCAATTGAATATAAGTTGAAAAGGATTTGTTGTATTCTCTTTTTATTTACCATTTACACAACGTGACAACTTCACCGCTTTTGGCTTGTGTATGAAGTGTAAAAGTGTTCTGTGGGCACAAGTCTGCGTGTTTATTCGGCACGTATGAAAAGCAGCTGCAAACTGAGATAGTTACGCACGCGGCTGTGTGAAAGGAGCTGGATTAACCTGCAAAGAAAGACGGTGGACAGAAAATCCTTTGTCCACGTGTGTGTGTCGACATATTTGGACTGTTAGAAATGAAGAAATATTAGACATGTCTTCTCTTCAGCAATATAATTTTATAATTTGATAGCAGATTATAGCAAATCAAATTGATGCATCCATTCGCAGCCGGCAGTTTAGCTACTTCTAAATCACAAATCCTGGTCTCCATGGCGACAAAATAAAGTCAGTTTCTTACAAGTATTATTATCACTGGAGGACGAGGAATAGCTAAACATGCTTCACTACACACCGTAGGAGGATACAATAGCTCACCGGCGTCACAATGTAAACAAACGCCATGGGTGGATCTACACCTGACATCCACTGTAATGATACCAAGTGCAAGAGCATGTTTATTAGACACTTTTCCAGTCCAAATGGAAAATATTCAAACTCAGAAAAGCTCAAATGAACATGAACATAAGATCTTCATGTCTTAAATAGCTTAGCAACTGTTAATACAACATTACCAGGAAGGTGTTTGGAAAGATTTGCCTTTTATTACAAGATCAAACATAAACAATGTTTGAAAGACAAATAAAGTCAGTTTCTTACAAGTATTATTATCACTGGTGGGCAAGGAATAGCTAAACATGCTTCACAACACACCGTAGCTCACCAGCGTCACCGCTAATGACGCTGTTCCTCAATGTAAACAAACGCCATGGGTGGATCTACACCTGACATCCACTGTAACGATACCAAGTACAAGAGCGTATCTAGTCGATACTACTATGATTACATCGATATTTGTTATTGTCACAAAATCTGTTTTCCTGTTTTTAAAATGTATATCATGTTTATAAAGTCAGTAAATACGTCCCTGGACACATGAGGACTTTGAATATGACCAATGTATGATCCTGTAACTACTTGGTATCAGATCAATACTTAAATGTGTGGTATCATCCAAAACTAATGTCAAGTATCAAAGAAGAGAAGAATAAGTGATTATTACATTTTAACAGAAGTGTAGATAGAACATGTTAAAACAGAAAATAAGCAGATAGTAACAGTAAATGAACAAGTAGATGAATAATCCATTTCTTACAGTTTGTCCCTCATAATGTGTACAAAATAATAGGTGTAAAATTGACACAATATGTTACTGCATAGACTAATTAGGAGTCTTTGTTTGTTTACTTACTACTAAAAGACAAGTTGTCTAGTATGTTCACTATTTTATTTAAGGACTAAATTAAAATAATAAACATATGTTTCATGTACACTAACATTTTTTTGTTCAAATAAAGACAATAATTACATTTTTTTGTGGTCCCCTTTATTTAGAAAAGTATTGAAATACATGTTGGTACCGGTACCAAAATAATGGTATGGGGACAACCTTAGTTTGCTGTCCTGACCTGTGTTGAAATGATGTTTGGCATCTTGCCACCCAGAAGAAAACAATGGAGGAGAATTAGGAGAACCAGAAGACCCAAAGGTAAACCCTGTAGAAGAACCTGTAGAAACCCAAAGAAAGACCCTGAAGAAGACCCTGTAGAATACCCAAGGGAAGACCCTGTAGAAGACCCAGAAGAAGACCCAAAGGAAGACCCTGTAGAAGACCCAAACAAAGACCCTGTAGAAGACCCAAAGGAAGACCCTGTAGAAGACCCAGAAGAAGACCCAAAGGAAGACCCTGTAGAAGACCCAAACAAAGACCCTGTAGAAGACCCAAAGGAAGACCCTGTAGAAGACCCAGAAGAAGACCCAAAGGAAGACCCTGTAGAAGACCCAAACAAAGACCCTGTAGAAGACCCAAGGGAAGACCCTGTAGAAGACCCAGAAGAAGACCCAAAGGAAGACCCTGTAGAAGACCCAAACAAAGACCCTGTAGAAGACCCAAAGGAAGACCCTGTAGAAGACCCAAACAAAGACCCTGTAGAAGACCCAAAAGAAAACCCTGTAGAAAACCAAAGGAAGACCCTGTAGAAGACCAAAGGAAGACCCTGTAGAAGACCCAGAAGAAGACCCAACGGAAGACCCTGTAGAAGACCCAGAAGAAGACCCGAAGGAAGACCCTGTAGAAGACCCAGAAGTGGACCCAAAGGGAGACCCTGTAGAAGACCCAGAAGAGGACACAAAGGAAGAACCTGTAGAAGACCCAGAAGAGGACTCAAAGGAAGACCCTGCAGAACACCCAGAAGAGGACCCAAAGGAAGACCCTGTTGAAACCCAGAAGAAGACCCAAAGGAAGACCCAGAAGAGGACTCAAAGGAAGACCCTGTAGAACACCCAAAGAAAGACCCTGTAGAAAACCCAAAGGAAGACCCTTTAGAAGACCAAGAAGAAGACCCTAAGGAAGACCCTTTAGAAGACCAAGAAGAAGACCCAAAGGAAGACCCTTTAGAAGACCAAGAAGAAGACCCAAAGGAAGACCCTTTAGAAGACCAAGAAGAAGACCCAAAGGAAGACCCTTTAGAAGACTCAGAAAAAGACCCTGTAGAACACTCAAAGAAAGACCCTGTAGAAAACCCAAAGGAAGACCCGGTAGAAAACCCATTAGAAGACTCAGAAGAAGACCCGAAGGAAGACCCTGTAGAAGACCCAGAAGAAGACCCAAAAGAAGACCCTGTAGAAAACCAAAGGAAGACCATGTAGAAGACCCAGAAGAAGACCTAAAAGAAGACCCTGTAAAAAACCAAAGGAAGACCCAAAAGAAGACCCTGTAAAAAACCAAAGGAAGACCCAGAAGAAGACCCAAAGGAAGACCCAGAAGAAGACCCGAAGGAAGACCCTGTAGAAGACCCAGAAGAGGACCCAAAGGAAGACCCTGTAGAAGACCCAAAGGAAGACCCTTTAGAAGACCAAGAAGAAGACCCAAAGGAACACCCTTTAGAAGACCAAGAAGAAGACCCAAAGGAAGACCCTTTAGAAGACCCAGAAGACGACACAAAGGAAGACCCTGTAGAAGACTCAGAAGAATACCCTGTAGAACACCCAAAGAAAGACCCAGAAGAAGACCCAAAAGAAGACCCTGTAGAAAACCAAAGGAAGACCATGTAGAAGACCCTGTAGAAGACCATGTAGAAGACCATGTAGAAGACCCTGTAGAAGACCATGTAGAAGACCCTGTAGAAGACCCAGTAGAAAACCAAAGAAAGACCCTGTAGAAGACCATGTAGAAGACCCTGTAGAAGACCATGTAGAAGACCATGTAGAAGACCCTGTAGAAGACCATGTAGAAGACCCTGTAGAAGACCATGTAGAAGACCCTGTAGAAGACCCTATAGAAGACCATGTAGAAGACCCTGTAGAAGACCCAGTAGAAAACCAAAGGAAGACCCTGTAGAAGACCATGTAGAAGACCCTGTAGAAGACCCAGTAGAAAACCAAAGGAAGACCCTGTAGAAGACCATGTAGAAGACCCTGTAGAAGACCCAGTAGAAAACCAAAGGAAGACCCTGTAGAAGACCATGTAGAAGACCCTGTAGAAGACCCAGTAGAAGACCCTGTAGAAGACCATGTAGAAGACCCTGTAGAAGACCATGTAGAAGACCCAGTAGAAGACCATGTAGAAGACCATGTAGAAGACCATGTAGAAGACCCTGTAGAAGACCCTGTAGAAGACCCTGTAGAAGACCATGTAGAAGACCCTATAGAAGACCCTGTAGAAGACCCTGTAGAAGACCATGTAAAAGACCATGTAGAAGACCCTGTAGAAGACCATGTAGAAGACCCTGTAGAAGACCATGTAGAAGACCATGTAGAAGACCATGTAGAAGACCCTGTAGAAGACCCAGTAGAAGACCATGTAGAAGACCATGTAGAAGACCCAGTAGAAGACCATGTAGAAGACCATGTAGAAGACCCTGTAGAAGACCATGTAGAAGACCCTGTAGAAGACCATGTAGAAGACCCTGTAGAAGACCCTGTAGAAGACCATGTAGAAGACCCAGTAGAATACCATGTAGAAGACCCTGTAGAAGACCCTGTAGAAGACCATGTAGAAGACCATGTAGAAGACCATGTAGAAGACCCTGTAGAAGACCCTGTAGAAGACCATGTAGAAGACCCTATAGAAGACCCTGTAGAAGACCCTGTAGAAGACCATGTAAAAGACCATGTAGAAGACCCTGTAGAAGACCATGTAGAAGACCATGTAGAAGACCCTGTAGAAGACCCAGTAGAAGACCCTGTAGAAGACCATGTAGAAGACCATGTAGAAGACCCTGTAGAAGACCATGTAGAAGACCCAGTAGAAGACCATGTAGAAGACCATGTAGAAGACCCTGTAGAAGACCCTGTAGAAGACCATGTAGAAGACCATGTAGAAGACCCTGTAGAAGACCCAGTAGAAGACCCTGTAGAAGACCATGTAGAAGACCCTGTAGAAGACCCTGTAGAAGACCATGTAGAAGACCATGTAGAAGACCCTATAGAAGACCTCCACAACCGCCCTGGGTTTAGCGTGTGGTACTTGGGCCTTACTACATCAGGCCCCAAGTATGTCGTCAATGTGAGCTTTTTCATTTGTGCGTCCTTGAGCTGGCGTCTATTGGCCGCTAGCGACGCCGCTTACGGTCAAAGTCAACGCGGGCGAGCGGAAACCAGGACAGGAAGTGAAAGTGCGGGCGGCAGCAAACGGGCGAGCGAGAAGCGAGCGGCGTGGGAGAGCGAGTGGGTGGGGAGAGGTGGGAAAGGCGGAGGATAAATTTAGAGCTGCTCCTAATAACATCTCCCTCCGCGCGTGTGTGTGTGTGTGTGCGTATGCGTATGCGTGTGCGTGTGTGTGTGTGTGTGTGTGTGTGTGTGTGTGTGTGTGTGTGTGTGTGTGTGTGCGTGTGTGAACAATCCACATCGATCGGTGCGGCCCACTCGGAGGAAGAGGAAGGCGAGAGGGCAGAGTGCGGCTGTGGGCAACATCCTCCCTAATCAGCATGCATTTACAACATTTACGTTTAAAAATGGCCTCCGCGCTGGTGTGGTAATCACGGCTGCGGTGCGTGAGCGTGGGGGGCGTGGCCTGAAGCGGGGTCAATACAGCGTGGGCTCTAATGATGGCGAGATGCAGCAATCACGGCTCTTTTTTTTTTTTTTTTCTTCTCTCCCCCCAACATCAAGCGTATCCCCCCCCCCCACAACAGCTCTCATTAGCCGCTGATCGATCCCGGCGCCGGGTCGCCCGCACGGTGAGAAAATGCAATTAGAGCATCGAGCAAACGATTGTGTGAACCGATGATCGATAGCTAATCATCACCTGGGGGGGGTGAAATAAAAAGTAGGAATGACTTTAATGGCGGCACTTCGCTCTTACACTCAGCTTGGGAGGCAAAGTGCAGCCTGGGGGGCCATTTGTGGGGGGGGGGAGAAAGAAAAAAATGCGGCCCAACAGATGAATAGATACGCTGCATTTAGAAAATAAGGATGTAGTCAAAGATGTCACTGGAGTAGTCACGACAGTGCATGTCATGCTGCTCGCTGGATGTGGAAATGTACACATGTCAGGGCAGGCTAACCTCCTCCAACCTCCGAGGACAAAGCTACGAACAATGGGAGACCGGGCTTTCAGTTTCTTACAAGTATTATTATCACTGGAGGACGAGGAATCGCTAAACATGCTTCACTACACACCGAAGGAGGATACAATAGCTCACCGGCGTCACAATGTAAACAAACGCCATGGGTGGATCTACACCTGACATCCACTGGAATGATACCAAGTGCAAGAGCATGTTTATTAGACACTTTTCCAGTCCAAATGGAAAATATTCAAACTCAGAAAAAGCTCAAATGAACATGAACATAAGATCTTCATGTCATAAATAGCTTAGCAACTGTTAACGCAACATTACCAGGAAGGTGTTTGGAAAGATTTGCCTACACCTGTGCCTTTTATTACAAGATCAAACATAAACAATGTTTGAAAGACAAATAAAGTCAGTTTCGTACAAGTATTATTATCACTGGAGGACGAGGAATAGCTAAACATGCTTCACTACACACCGCAGGAGGATACAATAGCTCACCGGCGTCACAATGTAAACAAACGCCATGGGTGGATCTACACCTGACATCCACTGGAATGATACCAAGTGCAAGAGCATGTTTATTAGACACGTTTCCAGTCCAAATGGAAAATATTCAAACTCAGAAAAGCTCAAATTAACATGAACGTAAGATCTTCATGTCATAAATAGCTTAGCAACTGTTAACACAACATTACCAGGAAGGTGTTTGGGAAGATTTGCCTACACCTGTGCCTTTTATTACAAGATCAAACATAAACAATGTTTGAAAGACAAATAAAGTCAGTTTCGTACAAGTATTATTATCACTGGTGGACAAGGAATAGCTAAACATGCTTCACGACACACCGTAGCTCACCAGCGTCACCGCTAATGATGCCGTTCCTCAATGTAAACAAACGCTCCCAGTCTGTGGAACGCTCTCCCTGACCACCTGAGGGCACCACAGACTGTGGATGCTTTTAGAAAGGCTTAAAAACCCTTCTTTTTTAAAAAGCCTTTTTTTTTTAGATAAATGCATACTAGTTTTAGCTATTTGGCTGTTTTTATTTTTATTTATTTATTTTTATTTTATTTTATTTTTTAATACACTGTAGCACTTTGAGGTTGTTTACTCAATGTAAAGTTTTTTTTTGTTTTTTTTTACAAATAAAATGTATTATTATTATTATGAAAACATCTGGATTCATAGGCAAGAGTTGACTTGGACACAAAACCTGGCAACAAAGACAAGGAAAGACAACGAAAGGCAATTACTCTACTAGGAAGGAATAGTCACGACAGTGCATGTCATGCTGCTCGCTGGGTGTGAAAACATCTGGATTCAATTGCAGGATTGATTTAGACACAAAATGTAGCAAACAAGACTAATAAACAAGATGAAAGGCAGTTTGCCGTAGCAGGAAGTAATAGTCACGACAGTGCATGCTATGCTGCTTGCTAGAAATGAACACTTCTGCATTCATTGGCAGGATTGATTTAGAAACAAAACATGGCAACAAAGACAAGGAAAGACAACGAAAGGCAGTTTGCTGTACTAGGAAGGAATAGTCACGACAGTGCATGTCATGCTGTTTGCTAGATGTGAAAACATCTGGATTCAATTGCAGGGTTGATTTAGACACAAAATGTGGCAACAAAGACAAGGAAAGAAAAAAAAAGGCAGTTTGCATTTAGAAAATAAGGATGTATTCAAAGACGTCACTGGAATAGTCACGACAGTGCATGCTATGCTGCTCGCTGGATGTGAAAACATCTGGATTCATCTGCAGGATTGATTTAGACACAAAACGTAGCAAACAAGACAAATAAACCAGATGAAAGGCAATTTGTGTAGTAGGAAGGAATAGTCACGACAGTGCATGTCATGCTGCTTGCTAAATGTGAAAAAACATCTGGATTCATTGGCAGGATTGATTTAGAAACAAAACATGGCAACAAAGACAAGGAAAGACAACGAAAGGCAGTTTGCTGTACTAGGAAGGAATAGTCACGACAGTGCATGTCATGCTGCTCGCTAGATGTGAAAACATCTGGATTCATCCAGCGGGATTGATTTAGACACAAAACGTGGCAAAAAAGACAAATAAATACTATGAAAGGCAGTTGGCTGTACCAGGAAGTAATAGTCACGACAGTGCATGCTATGCTGCTTGCCGGGAGAGAATATTTCCAGATTCTTTGGCAGGATTGATTTAGACACAAAACGTAGCAAAAAAGACAAATGAATACGATGAAAGGCAGTTTGTGTAGTAGGAAGTAATAGTCACGACAGTGCATGCTATGCTGCTTGATAGGAAGTAATAGTCACGACAGTGCATGCTATGCTGCTCCCTAGGAACAGACACTTCCGGATTACCTGATTTAGACACAAAATGTGGCAAAAAAGACAAATAAATACGATGATTTGCTGTACTAGGAAGTAATAGTCACGACAGTGCATGCCATGCTGCCTATTAGATGTGAAAACATCTGGATTCAATTGTAGGCTTGATTTAGACACAACATGTGGCAACAAAGACAACAACAATGAAAGGCAGTTTGCATATCAGGAAGTAATAGTCACGACAGTGCATGCTATGCTGCTTGCCAGGAATGAACACTTCTGGATTCTTTGGCAGGATTGATTTAGACACAAAATGTGGCAAAAAAGACTAATAAATACGATGAAAGGCAGTTTGTGTAGTAGAAAGGAATAGTCACGACAGTGCATGTCATGCTGCTCGCTGGATGTGAAAACATCTGGATTCAACTGCAGGATTGATTTAGACACAAAAAGTGGCAACAAAGACAAGGAAAGAAAAAAAACAAGTATCAGGAAGGAATAGTCACGACAGTGCATGCTATGCTGCTTGCTAGATGTGAACACTTCTGGATTAACTGATTTGGACACAAAACG